>NC_091168.1:4965780-5183280 GCF_040958095.1 Procambarus clarkii
ACTAGACTAGTCCCAGAACTAAGAGGCATGAGTTACGAGGAAAGGCTGCGGGAAATGCACCTTATGTGAATTTCAGACATACACACATACATACATATAAACATTCATACATAAACATACATACATACATATATACATACATACATACATACATACATACATACATACATACATACATACATACATACATACATACATACATACATACATACACACACATACATCCCTCGCCAAGAAAGGGACGTGAAAATGAACAGAAGAAAGTGAGCTTCAAGGCGATGTACACTAACATAGATGGGATTACAAATAAAACAAGTGAACTTGGAGAATGGGCACTAGAAGAAAACCCAGATATAATAGCACTCACAGAAACAAAGCTAACGAAAATCATAACAAACGAAGTGTTTCCACAGGACTACTGTGTAGTGAGGAAAGAGAGGGAAGGGAGAGGAGGAGGTGGTGTAGCTCTGCTACTAAGAGAAGGTTGGAGTTTCAAAGAGATGGTAATTCAGTACTGTGAAGGTTTCAGTGACTACATATCAGGCACCATAGCAACTGGAGGACAGAAAATTATAATAGTAGTCATATATAACCTCCCACCGAATGACAGAAGACCCAGACAGGAATATGATAGAAACAACTTGGCCACCATCAATATAATAGAGAGAGCAGCTTCTGTGGCCAGCAGGAACGGATCCAGACTTCTAATCATGGGAGACTTACACCATGGGGAGATAGATTGGGGGAACAGAGACCCACATGGAGGCCCAGACACATGGAGAGCTAAGCTGCTGGATGTGGCAACAAGAAACTTGCTAAGTCAACACGTCAAGGGACCGACAAGAATGAGAGAAGGGGATGAACCAGCCTTGCTTGATCTGATATTTACCCTAAATGAGTCGGATATAAGGGAAGTTAAGTTGGAAGCCCCATTGGGAATGAGTGATCATAGTGTATTGAGCTTTGAGTACCTAGTTGAGCTGGGAATTATCACCCCCAAAAAAGAACTGGGAACCAAAGGGCTGGTGTATCCAAAAGGGAAACTATGAGGAAATGAATAAATTCCTGAGGGATATACATTGGGACACAGAACTCGGAACCAAGTCCGTACAAGACATGATGAACTATATCACCCAAAAATGTCAGGAGGCTGTAAGCAGGCTTGTCCCAGCCCGACAGGAAAAAACAGAGAAGCAAAGGAAGAATCCGTGGTTTAATAAGGAATGTATGAAAGCAAAGGAGCTGAACAAAAGGGCATGGAGGAACTTCCGTAATAACAGAACACCAGAAAGTAGAGAGAGATACCAGAGAACCAGGAACGAGTATGTCAGTGTGAGAAGAGCAGCTGAGAAAAGGTATGAAAATGATATAGTTCATAAAGCCAAGACCAAACCAAAGCTACTACACAGTCACATCAGGAGGAAGACACCAGTGAAAGAACAGGTGATGAAACTTAGGGTGGGCGAGGACAGGTACACAGAGAATGACAGAGAGGTGTGTGAAGAACTCAACAAAAGGTTCCAGGAGGTCTTTACAATAGAACAGGGAGATGTCACGGCGCTAGAAGAGGTGGCAGCAAATTAGGTGACTTTGGATAGGTTCGAAATTACAAGAGATGAGGTCAAGAAGCACCTATTGGAGCTGGATGTGAGAAAAGCTGTTGGGTCGGATGGAATCTTGCCATGGGTATTGAAAGAGTGTGCAGGAGCACTTTGCTTACCACTCTCCATAGTGTATAGTAGGTCACTGGAAACGGGGGACCTACCAGAAATATGGAAGACTGCTAATGTAGTACCAATATACAAAAAGGGTGACAGACAAGAGGCACTGAACTACAGGCCAGTGTCCTTAACTTGTATACCATGCAAGGTGATGGAGAAGATTGTGAGAAAAAACCTAGTAACACATCTGGAGAGAAGAGACTTCGTGACAACCCATCAACATGGGTTCAGGGAGGGTAAATCTTGCCTTACAGGCTTGATAGAATTCTACGATCAGGTGACAAAGATTAAGCAAGAAAGAGAAGGGTGGCGGACTGCATTTTTTTGGTTTGTTGGAAAGCCTTTGACACAGTACTCCATAAAAGGTTGATGCATAAGCTGGAGAAACAGGCAGGAGTAACTGGTAGGGCGCTCCAGTGGATAAGGGAGTACCTAAGCAATAGGAAGCAGAGAGTTACAGTGAGGGGTGAGACCTCAGAATGGCGTGAAGTCACCAGTGGAGTCCCACAGGGCTCTGTACTCGTACCTATCCTGTTTCTCATATACGTAGATGATCTCCCAGGAGGTATAGAATCATTCCTCTCAATGTTTGCTGACGACGCCAAAATTATGTGAAGGATTAAGACAGAAGAGGACAGCTTGAGGCTTCAAGAAGACCTGGACAAACTGCAGGAATGGTCAAACAAATAGCTGTTAGAGTTTAACCCAAGCAAATGTAATGTAATGAAGGTAGGGGTAGGAAGCAGGAGACCAGATACAAGGTATCATTTGGGAGATGAAATAATTCAAGAGTCAGAAAGAGAGAGAAAGACCTGGAGATTGATATCACGCCAGACCTGTCCCCTGAAGCTCATATCAAGAGGATAACATCAGCAGCATATGCCAGGTTGGCTAACATAAGAACGGCCTTTAGAAACTTGTGTAAGGAATCTTTCAGAACATTATATACCACATATGTCAGACCAATCCTGGAGTATGTGGCTCCAGCATGGAGTCCATATTTAGTCAAGCATAAGACTAAACTGGAAAAGGTTCAAAGGTTTGCCACCAGACTAGTACCCGAGCTGAGAGGTATGATCTACGAGGAGAGACTGCGGGAATTAAACCTCACTTCGTTGGAAGACAGAAGAGTTAGGGGGGACATGATCACCACATTCAAGATTCTCAAGGGAATCGACAGGGTTGATAAAGACAGGCTATTTAACACAAGGGGCACACGCACTAGGGGACACAGGTGGAAACTGAGTGCCCAAATGAGCCACAGAGATGTTAGAAAGAACTTTTTTAGTGTCAGAGTGGTTGACAAATGGAATGCATTAGGAAGTAATGTGGTGGAGGCTGACTCCATACACAGTTTCAAGTGTAGATATGATAGAACCCAATAGGGTCAGGAACCTGTACACCTGTTGATTGACGGTTGAGAGGCGGGAACAAAGAGCCAGAGCTCAACCCCCGCAAGCACAACTAGGTGAGTACAGCTAGGTGAGTAGGTGAGTTCATACATACATACATACATACATTGCCACTAGACTAGGTGATCTAGTGGCAATGAACTGGAACTAAGAGGCATGAGTTACGAGGAAAGGCTGCGGGAAATGCACCTTACGACACTGGAGGACAGAAGAGTAAGGGGAGACATGATCACAACCTACAAAATCCTCAGGGGAATCGACCGGGTAAACAAGGATAAACTATTCAACACTGGTGGGACGCGAACAAGGGGACACAGGTGGAAACTGAGTACCCACATGAGCCACAGGGACGTTAGAAGGAACTTTTTCAGTGTCAGAGTAGTTAATGGATGGAATGCATTAGGCAGTGATGTGGTGGAGGCTGACTCCGTACCCAGTTTTAAATGTAGATATGATAGAGCCCAGTAGGTTCAGGAATCTGTACACCAGTTGATTGACAGTTGAAAGGCGGGACCAAAGAGCCAAAGCTCAACCCCCGCAAGCACAAATAGGTGAGCACATACATACATACATACATACATACATACATACATACATACATACATACATACATACATACATACATACATACATACATACATACATACAAATATACATACATACATACATACATTTACAGTGGCCTGGTAGCCTGGTGGATAGCGCGCAGGACTCGTAATTCTGTGCCTTGGGTTCGATTCCCGCATCAGGCAGAAACAAATGGGCAAAGTTTCTTTCACCCTGAATGCCCCTGTTACCTAGCAGTAAATATGTACCTGGGAGTTAGTCAGCTGTCATGGGCTGCTTCCTGGTATGTGTGTGTGTGTGTGTGTGTGTGTGTGTGTGTGTGTGTGTGTGTGTGTGTGTGTGTGTGTGTGTGTGTGTGTGTGTGTGTGTGTGTGTGTGTGTGTGTATGTGGAGGGGTGGTGTGGAAAAAAAAAGTAGTTAGTAAACTGTTGATTGAGAGGTGGGCCAAAAGAGCAGAGCTCAAACCCCCGCAAAACACAACTAGGTGAATACACAACTAGGTGAATACATACATACATACATACATACATACATACATACATACATACATACATACATACATACATACATACATACTGTTACGAACCCGACTACATCATCGGAGCTTGGAGTAGCCACATCAGCGCCCTCTGTGAGTCTGCTCCCTAACTCCAACAATATCGAACGTTATATGGAAGACGCCATCTGGTGGTGGCTGTCTGATACCTGCAAAAGGCTCAAGATTCCTGCCTTGGTCAGCCAGAGGAGTCGCTGTGGATGACCTGTGGTGAGGTGACGACTAGAAATCAGCGCCATCTGTTGTGATATGAGCTGTAAGTCAATTCCCGAGAGGGCCTAAGTGGTATTTCCTAGTTCCACCAGTACCGGTCAGTTTACCGATGACGTGTCTGTATCCACAGAGGCGACGTAAGGCTGCAGTGGTACGGAGAAAAGCAGTCTACCCAGGGCAGCCTAACACCTCTACGCAATTCTGCGAAGAGTAAGTGAGCCGCCGCCGAAGAGGAACTGTGTGGTATCTGCTTTCTGCCTGTGGAGAGGCAGTGTAAGAATTCGGCGTATCCCAGGACTGACTAGGGGAAGAGACAACCAACAGTGAGGTGATATTGAGGAGCGTTATTAGTCCATCGCTAGAGGCTCCTGTCAAGGGTTAGCAACCCCCCCAGCATTTGTCCGTGTAGAGGCCCATCAGCGCGTGGCTGAAGTTCTCTGCCAGCACTTGGCTGGAGAGTGATTGTGGGCATTCCCATGAGGCACCTAGTGATACTGTAGATAAGCTGGTCCATGGCAAGGGTAGACTAGTTGATGTTTCCCAGTACTGGTTGAGGAGGGTACTGTGTGTTGAGGAAACACGGAAGTTGACAAAGGCTGAATCAAGTTAGCATCGAGGAGTACTTAGTGTCCTAATGTAAGAACGACACACGTAAATATCTACGTGTAGTAATATGATTTCATTTTATATTATATATTTAAGGTGATGGGAAAGTGGTAATAAGCTAAGTGAATATAGTAATAAAGTATGAAGTGTTGTTTATTTCAGCTACCCTCCCCCCCCCCCTTTTTTATTAGTTGCATTACCTAGCCTACTCCTTGAAAGCCTCTACCGACTTGGGGTAGGATACTAGTACTTTGGTTCCACCGTCAAAGAACCCGGTTGCGACCCATGGTGGTCGTAACACATACATACATGTGAAAGTATGTATACATACATTCATTCATGCATACACACATATAAGCCACAGGGACGTGAAAAAGAACTCTATCAGTGTCAGAGTAGTTAACAGGTGGAATTCATTAGGTAGTGAGTAGGATACCTGATCAACCAGGCTGTGACTCATACGTCAGGCTGCAAGCAGCCGCGTCCAACAGCCTGGTTGATCAGTCCGGCAACCAGGAGGCCTGGTCGACGACCGGGCCGCGGGGACGCTAAGCCCCGGAAGCACCTCAAGGTAACCTCAAGGTGATATAGTGGAGGCCGACTCCATACTCGGTTTCAAATGTAGATATGATAAGAGTCCAGTAGGCTCAGGAATGTGTACATTAGTTGAGTGACGGTTAAGAGGGGGGGGATCAAGAAGGCAAAGCTCAACCCCTGCAAGCACAACTAGGCGAGTACATACATATACATACATACATACATACATACATACATACGGTAGGGAGCTGGAGACCAGATACAAGGTTTCATTTGGGAGATGAAATACTTCAAGAGTCAGAGAGAAAGACCTGGGGATTGATATCACGCCAGACCTGTCCCCTCATATCAAGAGGATAACATCAGCGGCATAAGCCAGGTTGGCTAACATAAGAACGGCCTTTAGACACTTGTGTAAGGAATCTTTCAGAACGTTATATACAACATATGTCAGACCAATCCTGGAGTATGCGGCTCCAGCATGGAGTCCATATCTAGTCAAGCATAAGACTAAACTGGAAAAGGTTCAAAGGTTTGTCACCAGACTAGTACTCGAACTGAGGGGTATGAGCTACGAGGAGAGACTACGGGAATTAAACCTCCCGTCACTGGGAAACAGAAGAGTTAGGAGGGACATGATCACCACATACAAGATTCTCAGAGGAATTGATAGGGTAGATAAAGAGCCTTTTTGACACAAGGGGCACACGCACTAGGGGACACACGTGGAAATTGAGTGCTCAAATGAGACATAAAGAGGTTAGAAAGAACTTTTTCGGTGTCAGAGTAGTAGACAAATGGAATACATTAGGATATGATGTGGTGGAGGCTGACTCCACACACAGCTCTAATTGCCGATATGATAGAGCCCAGTAGGCTCGGGAACCTGTATATTAGTTGATTGACCGTTGAGAGGCGGGACCAAAGAGCCAGAGCTCCACCCACAAGCACAACTAGGCAAGTACAACTAGATAAGTACATATTCCATAGCCCATACACGCCTAGACAATAGCCTGTTTATTTTAGTCGGATGTAATTTACACTATATGTATTAAAAAAAATGTATTTACAAGATTTCAGTATCCCAACTGCTCACTCACCCCAGAAGATCTTAATTTTGTGTACTGTTAATCGAATACTGACGTATAACACAAAGCACGTTAGGTAGACATTACACACAGAGATCACACTAATGTGATGCATCAAATGATGTAAGGGCGAAGAAGGAGAACGGCCTATTGACATAGCTCGGGTGCAGGGGGGAAGTTGTGTAAAATCCTGGATTGTGCCTCGGAGAGGCTACGGGATCCAGTAAGTTAAGAAAAACTCCGGTTTCAACTTTTTTTTTTATTTTAATCCTGTCGTAGCTCAGTTGATTAAGGCAGTGTCTGGGATGCTCCCGGACGCAGGTTCGAATCATCGCCACGGCACTTGTGGATTTGTTCACGTTAGGTTTATATCCCAAATTATCACAATTTTAAGAATATATTAGCAAAAATCAACTGTAACCCAGGGTAGAATGGAAGTTGGAAGTAGACATTAGTAACTCTAATAACCAAAGCTGGATTGGGTTGGGTCGGATTGAGGTTGGGTTGGATTGGGTCACGTTAAGTTATGTTAGGTTGGGTGGGGTTAGGTTGGATCGGGTTGGGTTGGGAAAGGCTGGGAGTTAAGTTGTGTCGGGTTGAGTTAGCATAGGATAAGTTAAGTTCGGTTAGTTCGAGTTGGGGTAGATTGGGTTTGGTTTGGTTTGGTTGGGTTTGTTTGTGTTAGGTAAGGTTGGGATGGACTAGGTCGATTTTTGTTGAGTTTGGTTGGACTGATGTCAAAAAAACACATTTGAATGCTAGGAATAGCTCAACGGTAACATCACAAGAGTAGTGTAAAGTACGCCTAGAGCAACGCGCGCCACCTGCCCAGGTGGCACTGTTGAGTGCCAGCTGGGCAGGAGTGGCGCGTCGTTCTAGTCGCAGCGCGTCGCTCTAGTCGCACAGGGTTTTGGGGGGAATTTTCCCGGAAGTTTGGCGCGTTTCGGACGCGTGTGAGCGTCTGGTGTTATGGTATGTGGTCAGGAAAGAGGGGAGGTCATGTTGATGGGTGCCAGGTGGTGAGCGTCGTCGTAGTCGCAGCGCGTCGCTCTAGTCACAAAGGGTTTGGGGGGAATTTTCCCGGATGTTATGACGCGTGGCATCCGGCCAGGCGTCACTTGAGAGAGTGTCATGTTGGGGTTGGAAGCTAAGTGGTTGGTATGCAGTCATGTAGGGAGGAAGAGGAGGAGTGTAAGTTATGTTGTGAAGGGAGGGGGGAGCCCCAATACCTGAGAGGATATCAATGACGTCCATTAGTTCCCCCCCCCTACATGGGCAGGAAGTGTTGAGGGGAGTGTGAGAGACCAGGGTCTTAAGATTGGAGGGGGAGAAGGAGGGGAAAGGGAGGTAACAGATGGCAGTGGGTTTGTGTGTGAAAGTAGTCATTATTTTTTCTTAAAGAATGACAGTTTTATGTACCCTCCCTGCTTCCAGAGCGCTAAGGATATGTGGGCTATACCATCACGTAGCTATGAGGAGGGACACCACATGTCCACATGGGTTACCTCTTCAAAGGCTGAGGTCTAACTGTTGCGAATGTCATCATCCACCTCTAACATAGTCAGTCAGTCATGCCCCCCCTCCCCCCCCCCTCCATCCACATAGCATGACATACCCACATACCATCACCACCACCACACTGCTGGGAGTGACAGCAATATGGCATACCATACTCTCTCATGACACAGCTCTCACCGGCACATAGCATTGAGTGTGACAATGTTCTTTCTCAAAGGTGAGCCATGAGCGCAACATACAAATTCCAAAATGCAGTCCTGGGAGTTTGACACACATTGATTAACAAGCTATCTGATTATTTATACAGCTTCTCTCTCTCTACATTATATGCGGGTTACATAGTGTGTCTCTCTCTCTCTCTCTCTCACCCTCTCTAAAGTCCACCACACGGCACTTCACTTAGTAAACTCAGTCAAAGTCTGTAGGTTAGCGTTTACTAAAAGAGAAACATTTCACATCGTCATGGAGACGCGATCACTACCTACAAATTGTTCTTGTTAACTGTGATCATTGAAATGTATGCACGATTACTCAATCTCCATCACCTATTCTTCCTACAGCCATTACTGTTGTGCGAGCTATCTTGTCAAGGTCTCACCTTCGCGGCGGATTGAGGCGTAGTGAGATTGACAAGGTAAAGGGCCGGCCTTACCCTCTCCCCATCCACCCCCACCATACCCATACCCCTACCACCCCCCTCCATGGCCGAACCATCACTGCTCCCTTCCCAGACCGGATGTTCTGTTCTAAGCCTTAGTATCATCATTCTTTGCTCAAATAGCATTTTTTTTTAAGAATATCCAGTCATAAGGTGGTCTTCAATCTTATTATTATAACAAATCATAATTTGTTGTTCTCTCTCTCTCTCTCTCTCTCTCTCTCTCTCTCTCTCTCTCTCTCTCTCTCTCTCTCTCTCTCTCTCTCTCTCTCTCTCTCTTTCTCTTTCTCCCTCGCTCTCTCTCCAGATCATTTAATAGTTGGGAGAAAGTAACATCATTTTCCTTTCTCCTGCTGCCGCTGTTCACGTATCTTTCTCCATTTCAATTAGACTGTCAGCGCATCAGAGGATGACCACTAATGTCAATTTTCGAGCCCCCCCCTTCACTCTCACCCTTATAACCTTGTAAGGTAACACGACCAATATGCTAACTTCGTTCTTTGCCCAATATCATTAATGTAACGTGGACAATATACCAACTTCGTTCTTTGCCAAAATAACATTTTAAGAGTAATGAGCAACATTCTGTCGATGTCTGAATAATGAAATGTAAAACCATGTTTAGCCATTACATCCAAACACAATAAAATATTTTTGTTCCACACATACAAATTCCAAGCAAAGTAAGCATATATACGATAATATGGAAAACACAATCTTGCAAGCAAAGTATGCATATATACGATAATATGGAAAAACACAATCTTGTTACTATTATTAAATTGACTTGTTCATTATCCCGAGTTCAACACACTCTCTCTCTCTCTCTTAAGACCTACATTATCCAATGTAAACAGTCCGGATGAGCTGGGTTAAGTCTGTTTTTCAGTTCTTATAACAAGTCTCTTTTTCAGTTCTTATAACATTTGAAAATGTAAGCGTGGTTACTCATTCCGTCTCGGCGCATCTCGTTAGGGACTGACCTTGAGTCTTTCCATAGCGCGAGTTTTCACTCGTCATCAACCATTAGCAATCGTTCGATCCAACAGAAAAAAAACAGAGACTAGTGTTAGCATAATAGGTGAAAAAAATAGTTGATTTCAATTCTTAGCTTGTTCTTCACATGTCCAGTGTTCATTCTTGTATTCCCTATGTTCCTTATCATGTCTTCATATTCTCTATAAGTTCATATTCCCTGCATGTTCACTCTATTCATCAACTTTTTCTTACATGTTTTCTGTGTTCACCGTATGTTCATATTCATCATCATTGTTCCTAACTAAAATTATGTTTTGTCAAGTAAGAAAAAATAACCAAAGATATCTTTCATCGCTGTTCTTAACTGACATTATACTTTGGGGAGCACAAAATAGTCTCCCTCGTCATGTTTTGTCTTTTTCCTTAACTACAAGTATTCATCAGTCAAATAAAAAAGTTACTTCATCATGTTTCCCTGTCATTTCTTAACTGAAATATCACTTCTCTCATCTGAAATAGTCATGTGTAGCCTCTTTCCAACACTGTTCTTAACTAAAGTAGCCTTTCACTTTGCTAAAATAGTCATATTCATCATTGTTCCTAACTAAAATTATATGTCGTTAAGTAAGAAATATAGTCAAAGACACTCTTCGAGACATCAAGGACTTACTCAAAGACATCAAAGTCGCACTCAAAGACATCCTTTGAGACATCAAAGACATCCTTTAAGACTTCAAGGGGAACTCTTCGAGATATCAAAAGACACTCTCAAACACTCAAAAATTTACTCGCATCCTTAAAGTTATTCTCAGAGTCATCAAAAATTTAATCTCAGTCATCAAAATGTTATTCTCTAAGTAACCTTTCGTTCATCAGAGAAACTTTCTAAGACATCTTCGTTCATTAAAGTTATTCTCGGAGCTATCAAAATTAATCTCTAAAACAACAAAAGTTAATCTCGGTCATCAAAGTTGATCTGCAAGATATCTTCGAGACATCAAAGTTACTCTTCATTACATCAAAGACTCATTCAAATACTACTCATGTTCTCAGAAGTCATTCTCAAAGTCATCACCGATTTTCTCAGAGTCACCAAAGTTATTCTCTGAGTTAACAAAATACTACTCATGTTCTCAAAAGACATTCTCAAAGTCTCAAAGTTATTCAAAGAGCTAACAAAAGTTATTCTCGGAGTCACCTTCGTTCTTCAGAGAAACTTTCCAAAACATCTTTGTTCATCAAAGTTATTCTCGGAGTCATCAAAAGGTATTCTCTAACTCACTTTTGGTCATTAAAGTTAATTTCTATGTTATAAAAGTTTGTCTCAGAGACGTCTAAAGTTAATCTTAGAGTTATCAAATGTAATCTCTAACTCACTTTTGTTCATCAAGTTGATCTCAGAGTTAACAAAGGTAATCTCTAACTCACTCTCGTTCATCAAAGTTGTTTCAAAGACATCAAAGTTAACCTCAGAGTTATCCAAAGATATTCTCATGTCCACAAAAGTTATTCCAAGAGATGTCAAAGTTAATCTCAGACATCTTCGTTCATAAAAGTTATTCTCAGAGACATCTAAAGTTATTCCCAAAGACATCAAAGTTATTCTAAGAGCTATCAAAAGTTATTCTCAGTCAGGATATGTTATTCTCTAAGTAACCTTCCGTTCATCAAAGACATTCTCTAAGCCCTCAAAGTTATTCTCTAAGACAACAAAGTAATTCTCAGAGTCATCAAAAAGTTATTCTCAGACTCACCTTCGTTATTCAAAGAAGCCTTCTGAGACATCCTCGTTCAACAAAACTGTCCTCAGAGCCATCAAAAAGTTAAATTCAGTCATCAAAGTTATTCTCTAAGTATCTTTTCGTTCATCAGAGAAGCTTTCTAAGACATCTTTGTTCATCAAAGTTGTTCTCTAAGACATCAATGTTGTTCTCTAAATCATAAAAGTTAATCTCTAAGTCACCTTCGTTTACTAGAGAAACTTTCCAATCCATCTTCGTTGATCAAAGTTATTCTCAGAATCATCAAAGAGATCTCTAATTCCCCTTCGTTCATCAAAAAGTTGTTCTCTAAGACACCTTCGTTCATCAAAGAAACTCTCCTTCCATCATGTTATTCTTTAAGACATCTTCAGTCATAAAATTTCTCTCCAAAATGTAACTAGTTCAGCTTTTCATACCAAACCTGCACTTCTGTTAAAATATATTTTCTTAGTCACTTTACCCTAAAACTGTTCTCAGAACTACACTGCCCAAATCCTACGTAACCTATCCTCTCCACCCAATGTTACTTGGTTAACGTAACGTTCCTAAACCTAACTTTACCTATCCTAACTTAACTTACCTTACCTTTACCTATCGTACCTAACTTAACCTGCATAACCTAACTTTACCTATCCTAACATGACTTACCTTACATTACCTATCTTACTTAACTTAACCTGCACAACCTAACTTACATAACTTATCTTACCTATCCTAACGTAACCTAACTTGCTTTACCTAACTTAATCTTACATTCCCAAACTGATGTATCCTAACTTATCTAGTCCAACCAGACATGATCTAACTTACATAATTATTCCTGCTTGTCTTTTGTGTTTCGTCAATCATTGTCTCATATTCATTACTCATTTCAAGGGTTAATTTCTCAAATGGACATTTTTGCATTTCAAGTGTTATTTGTTTAAGATTGGGTGTTTAACCATTTCAAAGGATTTTTGTTATATATGGGAATTTACTCGTTTCAAGGGCAAATTTCTCAAATGGTCATTTTTGCAGATCAAGGGTTATTTGTTAAAGTTCATCAAGTTGCTCATTAGTTGTATTTATTATGTTTGTTATTATTTATTCTTATTCCCCAACCCCTTAACCTTACCTCTTGTAATCTTAGTGTATTTAGTAGGTTCTATCATATGTTCTTATTCCCCAACCCTTTAACCTAACCTTTCAGATGTAGTTTATTGTGTTTTTGATGTATTTGTTGAATATATTATCCTTTTCATAACCTTTCAGATGTAGTTTTGTTTCTCCTTTTTGTATATTTTTACCCAAACCCACCATCCCACTTAACCTTCTTTCCTTCTTTTACTTTGTTTCTCCTACTCCTTCTAACCCTCCTTTTCTATCTCTCTCCCTTATTCTCTCTCTTCCTCCCCCTCTCTCTCACTCATTTGCTCAAATGCTCTCTTCTTTCTCAAATTCAAGTCTAGTGCCCCCATGCTCTTCCTCCCCCCTCTCTCTTACTCTTTTCTCGTCGTTTCATGCTCTCACTCACTTGCTCTCTTGTTTTTCTCAATTTCAAGTCTTAGTAGATCTGATTCTTTACTATTGTAATTTTATTATTAGTAAGATAAAGAATGAACTTATATGTGAAAACAAAGTAAAAGAAGGAAAGAAGGTTAAGTGGGATGGTGGGTTTGGGTAAAAATATACAAAAAGGAGAAACAAAACTACATCTGAAAGGTTATGAGAAGGATAATATATTCAACAAATACATCAAAAACACAATAAACTACATCTCTTAGAATAACTTTAGATGTCTCTGAGAATACCTTTTATGAACGAAGATGTCTGAGATTAACTTTGACGTCTCTTGGAATAACTTTTGTGGACATGAGAATATCTTTGGATAACTCTGAGATTAACTTTGATGTCTTTGAAACAACTTTGATGAACGAGAGTGAGTTAGAGATTACCTTTGTTAACTCTGAGATCAACTTGATGAACAAAAGTGAGTTAGAGATTACATTTGATAACTCTAAGATTAACTTTAGACGTCTCTGAGACAAACTTTTATAACATAGAAATTAACTTTAATGACCAAAAGTGAGTTAGAGAATACCTTTTGATGACTCCGAGAATAACTTTGATGAACAAAGATGTTTTGGAAAGTTTCTCTGAAGAACGAAGGTGACTCCGAGAATAACTTTTGTTAGCTCTTTGAATAACTTTGATGACTTTGAGAATGTCTTTTGAGAACATGAGTAGTATTTTGTTAACTCAGAGAATAACTTTGGTGACTCTGAGAAAATCGGTGATGACTTTGAGAATGACTTCTGAGAACATGAGTAGTATTTGAATGATTCTTTGATGTAATGAAGAGTAACTTTGATGTCTCGAAGATATCTTGCAGATCAACTTTGATGACCGAGATTAACTTTTGTTGTTTTAGAGATTAATTTTGATAGCTCCGAGAATAACTTTAATGAACGAAGATGTCTTAGAAAGTTTCTCTGATGAACGAAAGGTTACTTAGAGAATAACATTTTGATGACTGAGATTAAATTTTTGATGACTCTGAGAATAACTTTAAGGATGCGAGTAAATTTTTGAGTGTTTGAGAGTGTCTTTTGATATCTCGAAGAGTTCCCCTTGAAGTCTTAAAGGATGTCTTTGATGTCTCAAAGGATGTCTTTGAGTGCGACTTTGATGTCTTTGAGTAAGTCCTTGATGTCTCGAAGAGTGTCTTTGACTATATTTCTTACTTAACGACATATAATTTTAGTTAGGAACAATGATGAATATGACTATTTTAGCAAAGTGAAAGGCAACTTTAGTTAAGAACAGTGTTGGAAAGAGGCTACACATGACTATTTCAGATGAGAGAAGTGATATTTCAGTTAAGAAATGACAGGGAAACATGATGAAGTAACTATTTTTTATTTGACTGATGAATACTTGTAGTTAAGGAAAAAGACAAAACATGACGAGGGAGACTATTTTGTGCTCCCCAAAGTATAATGTCAGTTAAGAACAGCGATGAAAGATATCTTTGGTTATTTTTTCTTACTTGACAAAACATAATTTTAGTTAGGAACAATGATGATGAATATGACTTTTTCTGTTGATTGATGGATAATTTTAGTTATGAAATGACAATGAAACATGAAGAACATGGTTATTTTTCTGATGACTAGGGAATAAGTTTAGTTATGAACAGCGTTGGAAAGATTCCTTTGACTATTTTTGGTTGATTGGATAATAAGTCTAGTTGAGAAATGAGGAAAGTGACTATGTTTTAGTTGATTGGCGAAAGATTTTTAGTTAAGAAGTTACAAGAAAGGTTTGTCTTTGTAAATTTGGAACTGAATAAAGTGTAGATTTGTTTAAGAACGGGGTTGGTAGAACTATTAAGTTGACTTCGAGAATTACTTTGACATAGTTTTGCAAATAAAAACTGGGTGACTAAAATTGTTGAGGGAACTGTATTGCAGTATAATATTATTTGACAAAGAACTAGTTAGTGAATGGAAGAAACAAATTGGTTTAAAGAAACAAAGAACATAAAAAAAATTGAGGTTAAGTAGGGGAATGAACACAGTGAACATACGGTGAACACAGAAAACATGTAAGAAAAAGTTGATGAATAGAGTGAACATGCAGGGAATATGAACTTATAGAGAATATGAAGACATGATAAGGAACATAGGGAATACAAGAATGAACACTGAACATGTGAAGAACAAGCTAAGAATTGAAATCAACTATTTTTTTCACCTATTATGCAAACACTAGTCTCTGTTTTTTTTCTGTTGGATCGAACGATTGCTAATGGTTGATGATGAGTGAAAACTCGCGCTATGGAAAGACTCAAGGTCAGTCCCTAACGAGATGCGCCGAGACGGAATGAGTAACCACGCTTACATTTTCAAATGTTATAAGAACTGAAAAAGAGACTTGTTATAAGAACTGAAAAACAGACTTAACCCAGCTCATCCGGACTGTTTACATTGGATAATGTAGGTCTTAAGAGAGAGAGAGAGAGTGTGTTGAACTCGGGATAATGAACAAGTCAATTTAATAATAGTAACAAGATTGTGTTTTTCCATATTATCGTATATATGCATACTTTGCTTGCAAGATTGTGTTTTCCATATTATCGTATATATGCTTACTTTGCTTGGAATTTGTATGTGTGGAACAAAAATATTTTATTGCGTTTGGATGTAATGGCTAAACATGGTTTTACATTTCATTATTCAGACATCGACAGAATGTTGCTCGTTACTCTTAAAATGTTATTTTGGCAAAGAACGAAGTTGGTATATTGTCCACGTTACATTAATGATATTGGGCAAAGAACGAAGTTAGCATATTGGTCGTGTTACCTTACAAGGTTATAAGGGTGAGAGTGAAGGGGGGGGCTCGAAAATTGACATTAGTGGTCATCCTCTGATGCGCTGACAGTCTAAGTGAAATGGAGAAAGATACGTGAACAGCAGCAGCAGGAGAAAGGAAAATGATGTTACTTTCCCCCAACTATTAAATGATCTGGAGAGAGAGAGAGAGAGAGAGAACAACAAATTATGATTTGTTATAATAAGATTGAAGACCAGCTTATGACTGGATATTCTTAAAAAAAAAATGCTATTTGAGCAAAGAATGATGATACTAAGGCTTAGAACAGAACATCCGGTCTGGGAAGGGAGCAGTGATGGTTCGGCCATGGAGGGGTGTGGTATGGGTATGGGTATGGTGGGGGTGGATGGGGAGAGGGTAAGGCCGGCCCTTTACCTTGTCAATCTCACTACGCCTCAATCCGCCGCGAAGGTGAGACCTTGACAAGATAGCTCGCACAACAGTAATGGCTGTAGGAAGAATAGGTGATGGAGATTGAGTAATCGTGCATACATTTCAATGATCACAGTTAACAAGAACAATTTGTAGGTAGAGATCGCGTCTCCGTGACGATGTGAAATGTTTCTCTCTTTTAGTAAACGCTAACCTACAGACTTTGACTGAGTTTACTAAGTGAAGTGCCATGTGGTGGACTTTAGAGAGGGTGAGAGAGAGAGAGACACACACACTATGTAACCCGCATATAATGTAGAGAGAGAGAAGCTGTATAAATAATCAGATAGCTTGTTAATCAATGTGTGTCAAACTCCCAGGACTGCATTTTGGAATTTGTATGTTGCGCTCATGGCTCACCTTTGAGAAAGAACATTGTCACACTCAATGCTATGTGCCGGTGAGAGCTGTGTCATGAGAGAGTATGGTATGCCATATTGCTGTCACTCCCAGCAGTGTGGTGGTGGTGATGGTATGTGGGTATGTCATGCTATGTTGATGGAGGGGGGGGCATGACTGACTGACTGTTAGAGGTTGTTGATGACATTCGCAACAGTTAGACCTCAGCCTTTGAAGAGGTAACCCATGTGGACATGTGGTGTCACTCCTCATAGCTACGTGGTAGGTATAGCCCACATATCCTTAGCGCTCTGGAAGCAGGGAGGGTACATAAAACTGTCATTCATTAAGAAAAAATAATGACTACTTTCACACACAAACCCACTGCCATCTGTTACCTTCCCTTTCCCCTCCTTCTCCCCCTCCAATCTTAAGACCCTGGTCTCTCACACTCCCCTCAACACTTCCTGCCCATGTAGGGGGGGGGAACTAATGGACGTCATTGATATCCTCTCAGGTATTGGGGCTCCCCCCTCCCTTCACAACATAACTTACACTCCTCCTCTTCCTCCCTACATGACTGCATACCAACCACTTAGCTTCCAACCCCAACATGACACTCTCTCAAGTGACGCCTGGCCGGATGCCACACGTCATAACATCCGGGAAAATTCCCCCCAAACCCTTTGTGACTAGAGCGACGCGCTGCGACTACGACGACGCGCACCACCTGGCACCCATCAACATGACCTCCCCTCTTTCCTGACCACATACCATAACACCAGACGCTCACACGCGTCCGAAACGCGCCAAACTTCCGGGAAAATTCCCCCCAAAACCCTGTGCGACTAGAGCGACGCGCTGCGACTAGAGCGACGCGCTGCGACTAGAGCGACGCGCCACTCCTGCCCAGCTGGCACTCAACAGTGCCACCTGGTCAGGTGGCGCGCGTCGCTCTAGGCGTACTTTACACTACTCACAAGTAGAGTGAAATTGTGTTAATAATGGGGAATGTTATGCAAAAACTGGTGTTAACAGACCTAACAGTTATATTTAGCTTGTGGTTGTGCTATGACTGGTTACATTTAGTAAAAAATCAGCTTTGTTTTGTTATATTTTGGGTAGATTTAAAGGAATTGACTCAAATTGGGATAAATCTGAATAATTTAGTCGATTATCTTATCTTAGCAGTAACGAACTTGCTTGTTCAGAAAATAGAGCAAATTACCCTATTTGGGGTTTGAGTTACAGCAAGCTATTGTAATGGATGGAAAGATGCCTCATAGGGATGTATGTGAGGATGTGGATGCTGATATTTAGTTAGTTTAGCTTTTTGTTAGGTTGAATGTTGTAAACGTGAGTAGTACAAGTGTATTTTTTGCTAGATTTAGTTAAATTTAGGTTCAATTAAGATGTATTTTTGTAGAATAGAGTAAATTTGCTTAAATGAACATAGATTTACTGACTTTACCCAAGCCCACCTGACCTAACCTAACCGAACCTGTATTACCCCTAACCCAACCTGTCCAAACCTAATCCAACCTATCCTAACCTGTCATAAATAAAGTTAAATGCAACAAAACTGGAATTGTTTACCTAAATAAATGTGGACGGCACAATTGGAGAGGATGTAACAAGGTGGTATGTATTTAATATATTCTAACTATGGATATAAATTGAGAAATACGGGGTGAGAGAACAGTAAAGCTTTAATTATTTTGTAAAAATATTTGTTGAAATGTGTGTTTATAAGGACTATTAGCTTTGAATACAGCACAGTCATTGCTGATATAGGATACATATCTGCGAAATTGTATGTGATTTAGGGAGGGGGGTCCATTTTTGGTTAAACTTATTGTATTGAAATTGAAATAAGTTTATTGAGGTAAAATACACACAAAGGGATGAGGTAGCTCAAGCTATTCTCACCCCGTTCAGTACATCGTGTTAATACATACATATAAACATATCACAAACAATAAACATATTACCAAACATTTTGGGAGATAAACATCTACATTTCCTAGCGTATTGTATATGATGTTGTACAAATTTCCAGAAAAATGTAGAATTGTATTATTGATTGTATTTCTGCAAGTTTTGTGTGTTTGAAATAGTGTAAGTTGTATATTAATTGTACAAGTTATGTATTAATTCTGCAAATTGTGTATTTGCCCTAGTTATTTATCGATTGTAATTGTGCAAGTTGTGTAATAATTGGGCAATATGTGTATTAATTGTGAAAGATGTTTATTAAGTGCGCATGTTTTGCAATTGTATATGTGCGAATTGAGTATTTATGTCAGTTATGCATTGATTGCATTTTGTGAAATTATTGTGCAAGTTGTGTATTAATTGTGAAAGAGGTGTATTAATTATGCAAATTGTGTGTTAACTGTGCATATTTTTGTAATTGTATTCTGAATGAATTAAGTTTTGTGCTAGTTACATATTGATTGTATTTGTGCAAGTCATGTATTAATTGGGCAGGTTTTGTAATTGTATTTAGGCTAATTGTGTATTTGAGCTAGTTGTCTGTGAATGTATTTATGCAGGTTGCGTATTATTATATTAGTGGAAGTTGAGTAAATAGTGTATTTGTGTAAATAGTGTATTTGTGCTAATAATATTATTTATACAAGTTAAGTTTTAATTGCTGGAAAGGAACTTATGCTGCTGTATTTTGTACAAATTGTGTATTTGTGTAAGTTCTGTATATGTTATCTGAAAAATATATCTGCATGAACAAGTGTGAATGTTAATTTTGTTTTGTGACAAACATTTTGTGGAAGTGAAGTTTATGAAATTGTGTAATTTTTATGAAAGTGTCTTTTGATTCGTGAAAGTGTATATGCAATATTTGTGCAAATACTACACTTTGTATACATGTTGAATTTGTGGGTAAGTACCCCCTCCCCATCCGGCCCGTTGGCGTCGTGAGGGGGCTTGGTGGACGGCTGCCAGAGTGTGATGCTCCGTTGGGCGGTCCTCTGTCCTTTTCTGGCCTTGCACTCCTGCTGCTGTCTTCTCCAATTGTGCCGGATTGATTTTCCTTTTCCTTATGTTTCGTTTTTCTCCCCCTCTTTTCCTATCTGCTTGTCGTTTCCTGCCGACCTTTTGCTTGTTTTGGATTATTTCTTTGGACTTCTTCTATTTTGACGCCCGGGTGCTTGAGGAGGCATACTCTTGCACCCGTAGAACTGTAGTACCCAACGTCTCGAGCAAGGGGAACCTTTTATTGTCAATCCCCCTTTCGTTGCTGAACCCGATCTCGACGGACTGACGGTTCTTAAGGTGGCGTTTGTGGGGCGTATACTCACGACGCACCCCTAGGGGGCCCCGGCATGATCGGCGATAGCTTCCTGTTGGGTGTCCTGCCTCTAATTGTGGCTCCATGGTGGGTATGGGGGCACATTCGTTGATGAATTTATCACTTTTCGTCTCTATGTCGTTGAATGTTTCCGTTTTACCCTCTCAGGCTCGTGGGGTGGGCGACCAAGCCCCCGAGTCGGCCTGTATTGGAAGACCAGGCTCTGTAGCTCCCGCTGCGTTGGGCCCCGACCTTGCTCCTCCTCTGACCATCCTGACTTCTTCCCCCAGCTCCCCTCCCTCCTCTGTGGTTGGGTCGAGCCTCCAGCCCCCGGTGGTGACCACTTCGTCCCCTGGTGTGGCTAAGTCTTTCGTTGTGACTACTGCGCCTTTTGACCCCTCTCTCTCTAGGGGTTCTCAACGCCGTTCGCGCCCCAACCGCACTCGCTCGATTCCTTCCCGTGCTGATGCGTATCAGGCCTTGTTTGGTCCTGCTTCATGGGCCAAATACTTTGATCTCCTCCCTCTTGATTCTGCGCCTCCTGACGATTTCTCCCTCCATCGGCATCTTGTAGATTCCGTGGATGCGTCTGTTACTTTCAACCCCACTCGTCTCGGTACACGTGTCGTTGCTGCTCCTTATCAGGATGCGGCTTCCCGCTTGGCTGCCTTATCTTGCCTTGGCGAGATCCCTGTTCGGGTCTCCAAGAACGTTCAGATGAATGCCAGTGTTGGCACTATTCTCCTCCCACCCCATGTTGCAACCGGTGTTCGGAATCTGCAGGATTGCCACGATGATATTCGGCATATCCTTGATGCCCAAGGCCATTCTGTCCTCCAGGTTGACTCGTTTACTCGTCCCCCTCGTGGTCATCGCCGTCAACCCCTTCACGTTGTGAAGATCACCTTTGATGGTAGGACCCTTCCATCCTCTGTCATTCTTGCTGGTGCTAGGTGCTCTGTCCAGGAGAATATTCCTTCTCCTCGACTTTGTAACAAGTGCTGGAGATTTGGGCATGGTGCCCTCCGCTGCTCTGGGACTGTCTCTCTCTGTCCTTTGTGTGGGAGTGAAGGTCACTCTAAGTCGGAGTGCACTTCTCCCCAAGCTCGCTGCCTCAACTGCGGTGAGGCCCATTCTACCTTCTCTCGTGCCTGTGTCCATTACAAGCTTGAGGCAGCCGTCCTTAACCTGAAGCACCGGGAGCGTTTATCTTTTCCTGAGGTGAGGCGCCAGGTTCGCCGGCTCCCGCTTTGTACTAACATCTCTTATGCTCGCGTGTTGCGCTCTTCCTCTCCTCGTCCTTCCCCCCTTCCTCAGACTCTCAACCGTTTCCGGGCCTTGGACCCTGATACGCCCACTGCCCCCTCCTCTGTCCCTTTGTGTTCTGTCCCGAGGGGTCCCCCTCCTGGTCCTCTGTCTGGGGTTCCCCTTCTTTCAACCCGGTCTGTAATGTCTCCTGTGTCTTCTTCCTTGTCCCCCTCCGATCCTCCTTCCCATCCTCTTCCTCCATCTATCGGCTCTCCCCACCGCCTGTCGGTGCGGGCGGATGTCCATCGCTCTCCTGACGGCCGTCGTGTGTGCTCTCGTTCAGCTTTTCTGTTGAGACACTGGAATTCGTTGCCCGGTACGTAGTTGCTGGGACACCAGTCTCTTTAAGTCAGAAGCGTAAGCTTGGCTCCTCTCCTTCCTCTTCCCCGGCGGGTAAGAAGGATTCGCTTTCTTCCTCAGCTCCTACTTCTGGCTCTGTTGCTCCTTCCCCTCCCGTTTCAGTGATTGCGCCCCCTGTTCCTGCTATGTAGGTTTCTTTGGCCCCTGCTTCCCTTTCGGTTGCTGCTCTTGCTGGGGTGCGCTCCCCTCTTTCTACTCCCCCTCTTCCTGCTGCTGTCCTTGACTGCTCCTCTTCGTTGTCTCCTCCTCTTCCTCCTCCTCCTCTTCCGGACCCCGACAGCCCACCTCTGATCTGTTCTCCCGTTTCCTTCCCTCCGTCTTTGCTCAGTTTACCCATGCACCCTAACCCTGACTTTGCTGACCCTGATCCCGACCCTGATATTCTTTAACGTGCTCTGTTGCTCTTTCGCCTTTGTTTCTTCCTTGTTCTCTGTTTTTGTCCTTTCTCTTCTCGTCGTTGTCCATTCTTCAATGGAACGTTCGAGGTTATTACGCCAATTTCCTCGAACTCCAACTTCTGATTTCGCGGTTTTCGCCCCTTTGTGTCTGTCTCCAGGAGCCAATGCTTGGTGCTCGTCCTGGTCGTTTTCGTGGCTATTCCTTTCTCTCCCCCCCCCCCAGCCATTGCTGGGGCTTCTAATTCTTCTGCTCTCTTGATTCGTGCTGATGTTCCCTTTGTTCCTTTACTTTTTCCTTCGCCTCTCCATTGTTCTGCTGCTCGTATCTTTGTGGGGAAATGGTACACAGTTTGTTCCATTTATCTCCCCCCGAGTGTCCCGCTCTCTCTTCCTGATTTGAAACACCACCTAGACTCCTTGCGAGAGCCTGTGCTCCTGCTGGGTGACTTCAATTGTCGTCATTCTCTTTGGGGTGACGTTCTGACGAATACCCGGGGTCGCCTCCTTGAGCCGTTTCTCCTCTCTTCTTCCCTGTCTCTTCTGAATTCTGGTGAGCCCACTCATTGGGACTCTCAGACTCGCACCCTTTCTTGTCTTGAGCTTTCTCTCTGCTCTTCTTCTCTTTACTTAGATTTCACATGGCAGGTTCTTGATGACCTCCATGGAAGTGATCATTTCCCCATCCTTGTTTCCTTTTTCTCTTTTCGCCCTTCCCTCTCTTTCCCTAGGTGGCAGTTTGCTAAGGCGGACTGGACCCTACTTGCCCTCAGTGCTGCTCTCTGTGACCTCTCCCTTCTGCCTCTCTCTCGCGCTCTCCTCCTTTTTCATGACACTGTCTTCAACGCTGCTCTCCGCTCTATTCCTCGCTCTTCCTCTCGGGGTCCACGGGAGTGCGTTCCCTGGTGGAATGCGGACTGTGCTCGGGCTGTCCGCTGTAAGCGTGCAGCCTGGAAGAGGCACCGCCGTAGGCAGACGACCGATTCTTTTCTTTTCTTTCGGAAAGCGAGTGCGGTGGCCCGTAGGGCCATCCGTACGGCTAAACGTGAATGTTGGGCATCTTATGTCTCAACAATTACGTCCGAAACCCCTCGGGCCCAGATCTGGAAGCGTATCCGCAAGATAGCGGGTAAGTTCGTTCCCGATGTTTCACCGGTCCTTCACCTCAATGATACTCTTGTGGCGGACCCGTTGCAGGTCGCTTCCGAACTGGGTTCCCACTTTTCTTCTGTTAGCTCTGGTCCTCATCGTCCCCAATGTTTCCTTCTTCGTAAACCTGTCCTTGAGTCTCGTCCTTTAGATTTCTGCACTCGTCTTCAGCTTCCCTATAATGATCCCTTCTCTCTCTCTGGACTTCGTTCTGCCCTGGCCCTCTGCGGTTCTACGGTGGCGGGCACCGATGGTATTCATTATGAGATGCTTCGCCATCTCCCTCCGAGCACGTCTCAGTATTTACTGAGTCTGTATAATCGGATCTGGGAGTCGTCTTCAATCCCTGAGGACTGGCTCGATGCCGTTGTCCTCCCTGTTCGCAAACCGGGGTCTCTGGGTGCTTTCCCTAAGGACTTTCGCCCTATTGCTCTCACTAGTTGTGTCTGCAAACTCTTTGAACGTATGGTTAACGTTCGTCTGATGTGGTTCCTGGAACACCATCACCTCCTCTCCCCTTCTCAATTTGGTTTCCGCAAGTGCCAGCAGCACGAAAGATGTCCTGGTGAACTTGGAGGTCTATATTCGTACTGCTTTTGCTGCGAAGACCTCCGTTGTTGCCGTCCTTTTTGACCTGGAAAAGGCTTACGACACCACTTGGCATTATCATATCCTATCTCAACTTCATTCTTTTGGCCTTCGTGGTCATCTCCCTCTCTTTCTCCGCAGCTTCCTCTCTCGTCGTTCCTTTCGGGTGCGCCTTGATACCGCTCTCTTTCCCTCTTTTCAGCAATACGAAGGTGTGCCCCAGGGTAGTGTTCTGAGCACTACTCTTTTTCTGGTTGCCCTCAATGGTCTTCTTTCCTCTCTTCCTTCTGGTGTCTTCTCCGCTCTCTATGTCGATGATCTTACTCTTTGTTGTCAGGGTGATGATTCGCCTCTCCTTCAATGCCGGCTTCAACTTGCAATTGATGCCGTGTCGTCTTGGGCCACAGATCATGGCTTCAAGTTCTCTACTTCTAAGACTTGTGCCATGACTTTTACGCGGAAACGGGTTGTTCTTCGTCCCTCTTTGTCACTTTATGGTCATCCCCTTGAATACAAGGATTCCACGAAGCTTTTGGGGTTATTCCTTGACACTCGTTTGTCTTGGTCTCCCCATATCTCTTACCTCCGTGTTGAGTGCTCTAAGGCCCTTACCCTCCTTCGGGTCTTGTCCCATACTTCTTGGGGGGCAGATAGGCGCACTCTCCTTGCTTTACATTCCTCTCTCGTCCTGTCTAAGCTCGATTATGGTTGCCCTGCTTACTCGTCTGCTTCTCCTTCTACTCTTCGCCGTCTTGATGCTTTGCACCATACTGGGTTGCGCCTCAGTTCTGGTGCCTTTCGTTCGACTCCCATCCTTAGCTTGTATGTTGACACTGGCTTCCTGTCTCTCCGGGACCGCCGTGATCGGTACTGTCTTCGCTATCTTGCGCGGTCCTTGCAACATCCTTCCTCTCGCCTCTGTCGTGCTTTAACTTTTACCCCTCCTGCGGTTCCTGTTCCTCTTCACCACCTCCCTCTTTCTGTCCGGTTATCTCGCCTACAGGATTCTCTTTCCGTTCGTATTTCTGATGTTTCTCCTCGTGTTGTTCCTTCTTTGTCCCCGTGGAGGGTCCCTCTTCCGCGGTTTTGTACATCCTTGACCCGTATCACTAAAGCTTTTACCCCTCCTTCGGTTCTAAAACGCCTTTTCCTCGAGCACTTTTCTTCTCGCTCCCGCTCCGTTTCTGTCTTCACCGATGGGTCTAAGTCAGCTGACGGTGTTGGCTACTCTGTTGTTTTTCCTGATCGCACTTATATGTGTCGCTTACATCCGGAGACTAGCATCTTTACAGCGGAACTTTATGCTATTCTCTATGCTCTTCGTCTCCTGCTTTCTCGTTGTCAGTCTTCCTTTGTAGTTGTTGTTGACTCTCGTAGTGCCCTCATGGCTCTCGGGTCCTTTAATCCGGTTCATCCAGTAGTTGTCGAGATCCACCATTGGCTGTTTCTTGTTCACAGTAAATTTAAGTCGGTTGAGTTTTGTTGGGTTCCCAGCCATATTGGTGTGTCTTTAAATCAGCGTGCGGATGCTGCCGCCAAGGAAGCTGTCCGCTCTTGTCCCATCTCTCGTAAAGGCATTCCGTATTCCGACTTTTACCCGGTTATCCATTCCTCAGTCCTTACCCGTTGGGAGGCTTCTTGGTTGTCTGTTACTGGTAACAAGCTACGTACTCTTAAATGTTGTGTTTCCTCGTGGCCGTCCTCCTTCCACCGTAACCGGCGGTGGGAAACAGCTCTGGCGAGGTTGCGTATTGGCCATACTCGCTTAACCCATGGTCACTTGATGGAGCGCCGCCCTGCTCCTTATTGTCCTAGTTGCATTGTCCCTCTTACGGTCGTGCATGTCTTTCTTGAATGTCTCGACTTCCAGGACGAGCGTGTGTCTTGCTTTCCGACCGCCCCTCGCGGTCGCCTGTCCCTCGATAGAATTCTTGGTGACTCGGATACTTTTGATATCGTTCGCCTTATTCGTTTTTGTTCTCGTATTGGCATCCTTGGTGATATTTAGCGCCCTCTGATTATTTTGCGTATTTGATGGTGCTACATAGCCTTCCCTCTTTGGTGCCTTCTTTTGATAATTACTTACTTACGTGTGGGTAAGTACTCGCCTAGTTGTGCTTGCAGGGATTGAGCTTTGGCTCTTTGGCCCCGCCTCTCAACCGTCAATCAACTGGTGTACAGATTTCTGAGCTTCTCGAGCTCTATCATATCTACATTTAAACTGTATATGGAGTCAGCCTCCACCACATAACTTCCTAGTACATTCTATTTACTTTACTCTGACACTGAAAAGGTTCTTTCTAATATATCTGTGACTCATTTGAGCACTCAGCTTCCACCTGTGTCCCACTTGTGCGTGTACCACCTGTGTTAAATAATCCATCCTTGTCCACCCGGTCAATTCCCCTGAGAATTTTGTATGTGGTGATCATATCTCCCCGAGCTCTTCTGTCTTCCAGCGACTTGAGGTGCATTTCACGTAGCCTTTCCTCGTAACTCATGCCTCTTAGTTCTGGGACTAGCCTAGTGGCATACCTCTGAACTTTTTTCAGTTTTGTCTAGTGTTTGATAAGGTACGAGCTCCATGCTGGGGCCGCATACTCCAGGATTGGCCTTACATACGTGGTATACAAGGTTCTGAAAAATTCTTTACTCAGGTTTCTGAAGGCGGTTCTAATGGTAGCCAGCATCGCATACGCCGCTGATGTTATTCTTTTGATGTGGGCTTGAGGAGACAGGTTTAGCGGGATATCAACTCCTAGATCTTTCTCTCCGTCCGTTTCGTGAAAGACTTCATCACCCTTTCGGTATCTCGTGTCTGGTCTTCGATTTACACCGACTAGTTTCATTACTTTACATTTATTTTGCTTGAGCTTTAGTAGCCATTTGTTGGACCAATCCTTCAGCTTGTCTAGGTCATCTTGTAGCCTCATACTGTCATCCTCTGTCTTAATCCTCCTCACACATTTTGCATGAACAGCTAACATTGAGAGGAAAGAGTCTATTCCTTCTGGGAGATCATTTACAAATATCAGAAACAGTATAGGTCCAAGAACTGATCCCTGTGTGACTCCACTGATGACGCCTCGCCACTCTGAAACTTCACCTCTCACAGTGACTCACTATCTTCTGTCGATTAGTACTCCCTCATTCATTGGAGTACCTTCCAATATAAGTGGAATATTTTGGGTGTGAATGGCATATTTGTGTGTGTTTAATGAAATATTTTGGGAGGAGTTGTCCCTCCTCCCAGCGTTAAAAGCAGAATTAAGGAACTGAATACTAAACTTGCAATTAGGATAGCCCGAGATCACTATTACAATGATATTTCCAAGAAAAATCCGAGTTCTGTGCTGCTAACAGGAGGAAACAGGAGAAGCGAAAAATGGCATCATAGATCAATCTGCCTCCTCGAAGAACTTCACCTGCTTGAGCAAGCCCGTGAGCTCCTGCCTGTAGAGAGGTAACCTCCGTGGGAGAATAACTCATGCAGGATTATCATCAATGAAATGGCAACGAAAAATACAACATAATACCACAAGAAATGAGGCACAAGTATCTCTAGGAAATTTATAAAGAAGCCGGAAAAAGAACTAGATCAAATCTACACTGATGGGTCATCTAATCCTGTCAAATATCAGGGGTGCTGAAGCATACACTGTACTTAAGGATACTGCTTTTCAGCGCAGAAATGAAGAAAAAGAGCGTAATGAGAACTATGCCTCTTTCGCACCACCACTCTCAACCCCTCCCTCTCTTTCCGACCAGCACCCTCAACTCACCCCCATCAATCCCACCACCACCACCATCAACCCCTTTCCCTCTACCCCACCACCACCCTCAACCCCTCCCCCTTAATCCCACCACTACCCTCAACCCATTCTCCTCTTTTCAACCGCCACTCTCAACCCCTACCCTTCTATCCCAAAACCACCCTCAACCCCACCTCCTTATATCCCATCACCACACTCAACGCCTTCCCGTCTTCCCACCACCACCCTCAACCCCTTATCCTCTATCCCACCACTACCCTCAACCCCTTCCCCCTCTATCCCACCATCACAATCAACCCCTCACCCTCTATCTCACCACCTCCCTCAACCCCACCTCCTCTTTTCCACCACCACCCTCAACCCCTTCCCCTCTATTCCACCACCACCCACAACCCATCCCCCTCTATCCCACCACCACCCTCAAACCCATCCCCACTCTATCCCACTACCACCCTCAATCCCCTCCCTCTATTCTCACCACCACAATCAAATCCTTCCCTCTATCCCACAGCCACCCTCAAACCCTCCCCCTCTATCTCACCATCAACCCCTCCCCCCTCTATCCCACAACCACCCTCAAACTCTCCCCCTCTATCCTACAACCACCCTCAACCCCTCCCCCCTCTATCCCACCATCACCATCAACCACTTCCCCTCTATCCCACCGCCAACCTCAACCCCTCCCCCTCTATCCCACCACCACCCTCAATCCCTAACCCCTCTATCCCACCACCACCCTCAATCCATAACCCCTCTATCCCACCACCACCCTCAATACCCCTCTCTCTATTCCCACCACCACCCTCAATCCCTTCCCCTCTATCCCACCACCACCCTCAAACCCTCCCCTTCTGTCCCACCACCACCATAAACCCCTCCCCCTCTATCCCACCATCACGATCAACCCGTCCCCTCTTTCCCACCACCACACTCAATCTCCTCCCTCTATTCCCACCACCACCTCCCTCAACCCTTTCCTCTCTATCCCACCACTATCCTCAACCCATCCACATTTATCACACAACCACCCTCAACCCCATCCCCTATCTCCCACAACCACCCTCAACCCTTCACCCTCTATCCCACCACGACCCTAAACCCCTCCCCCTCTTTCCCACCACCACCCTAAACCCCTCACCCTCTATCCCACCACCACCCTAAACCCCTCCCCCCTCTATCCCACCATCACCATCAACCCCTCCCCCCTCTATCCCAACATCACCATCAGCCCATCCCCCCTCTTTCCCACCACCACCATCAACCCCGCCCCATCTATCCAACCACCACCCTCAATCCCCTCCCTCAATTCTCACCACCACAAACTACCCCTTTCCTCTATCACACAACCACCCTCAAACCCTCCCCCCCCCTCTATCTCGCAATCAACCCCTCCCCCCTATATCCCACAACCACTCTCAACCCCTTCCCCTTTATCCCACAACCACCGTCAACCCCTGCACCCTCTATCCCACCACCACCCTCAAACCCCTTCCCCTCTATCCCACAACTACCCTCAACCATTCACCCTCTATCCAACCACCACCTTAAACCCCTCCCCCTCTATCCCACCACCACCGTCAACCCCTCCACCCTCTATCCCACCACCACCCTAAACCCCTCCCCCTCTATCCCACCACCACCGTCAACCCCTCCACCCTCTATCCCACCACCACCCTAAACCCCTCCCCCTCTATCCCACCACCACCGTCAACCCCTCCCCCTCTATCCCACCACCACCCTAAACCCCTCCCCCTCTATCCCACCACCACCGTCAACCCCTCCCCCTCTATCCCACCACCACCCTAAACCTCTCCCCCTCTATCCCACCATCACCCTCATCCCCTCCCCCCTTCTATCCCACCATCACCTTCATCCCCTCCCCCTCTCTATCCCACCATCAACCCCTCCCCCTGTTACCTACCACCACCCTCAATCTCCTCCCTCTATTCCCACCACCACCCCCCGTCAACCCTTTCCTCTCTATCCCACCACTATCCTCAACCCATCCCCCTCTTTCCCACCAGTATCCTCAACCCAACTCCCTCTATCCCACCATCACTATCAACCTCGCCACATCTATCCCACCACCAACCTCAAACCCTCATTCTCTTTCCGACCAGCACCCTCAACTCACTCCCATCTATTCCAACACCATTATCAACCCCTTCCCCTCTATCCCACCACCACCCATAACCCCTCCTCCTTCTATCCCACCACCACCCGCAATCCCCACCCTCTATTCCCACCACCACCCTCCACCCCTCCTCCCTCTATCCCACCATCACCATCAACTCCTCCTCCCCTCTATTCCACCATCACCCTCAACCCCTCCCGCTCTATCCCACAACCACCGTCAGCCCCTCCCCCCTCTATCCCACCACCACCCTCAATCTCCTCCCTCTATTCCCACCACCACCCTCAACCCCTTCCTCTCTACACCACCACTATCTTCAACCCTTCCCCCTCTATCCCACCACTACCCTCAACCCCATCGCCTATATTCGACAACCACCCTCAACCCTTCACCCTCTATCCCACCACCACTCTCAACCCCTCCCCCCTCTATCCCACAACCACCCTCAACCTCCACCCCCTCTTTCCCAACACCATTCTCAACCTCTCCCACTCTATCCCACCACCACCCTCAACCCCTCCTTCTCAATCCTACCATCACCCTCAACCCCTCCCCTCTATCCCATCACTACCCTTAACCCAACCCCCTCAATCCCCCAACCACCGGCAATCCCACCTCCTCTATCCCACCACCACCCTCAACCCCTCCGTCTCTATCCCACTACCACCCTCAACCCTTCCCCACTATCCCACCACTACCCTCGACCCCACCCTTCCTCTTTTCCACCACCACCCTCAACCCCATCCCCTCTGTCCCACTACCACCATCAAACCTTCCCCCTCTATCCCACCACCACCCTAAACTCCTCCCCCCTCTATTCCACCACCACCCTCAACCCGTCCCCTTTCTATCCCACCATCACCATCAACCCCTCCCCTTCTATCCCACAACCTCCCTCAGCCCCTTCCTTCTATTCCACCACCACCCTTAATCCTCTCCCTCTATTTATACCACCACCCTCATCCCCTTCCCCTCTATCCCATCACCACCCTCAACCTCTCCTCCTCTATCCCACCACCACCCTAAACCCCTCCCCTCTCTATCCCACCACCACCCTCATCCCATCCCCCTTTGTCCCACCACTACCACCTTCAACCTCACCCCCTCTATTCCACCACCACCCTCAACCCCTCCTCTTCTATCCCAACACCCCTCCCCCTCTATCCAACCACCACTCTCAACCCTACCCGCTCACTTCCAGCACCACCCTCAAATCCACCCCCTCTATCCCACCTTCCCCCTCAATCCCACCCTCTCTATCCCACAACCACCTGGACTCTTACACCTTCTATACCACAACCACCGTCAACACCACTCCCTTTATCAAACCACCACCCTCAACGCCACCCCCCCCAATCCCACCACCACCACTCTCAACCCCACCCTCTCTATCCCATCTCCACCCTCAACAACACCTCTATCTCAGCACCACCCTCAACCCCTTCCCCTCAATCCCCCCTCCACCGTTATCCCCACTCGTTTATGCCACCAGAGCCCTCAACCCCTCCAACTCTATCCCACCTCCACCCTCAACGCCCCCTCCTGTCCCACCACCACCCTCAACCCCACCCCGCCTTTCCCACCATCACCCTCAACCCCTGCACCTCTATGCACCACGACCCTCAACCCTACCCCCTCTATCCCACCACCACCACCCTCAACCCCACCCCCTCTATCCCACAATTACCCGCAACCCTCACCACCTCCATCCTTCGACATCCTTAAACCCCTCCCCTATACCCCTCCACCACCCTCAACCCCACATCCTTTATCCCACCACCACCCTCAACCGCACCCTCTCTATCCCACCAATCTCATCTCAACCCTTTCTATCCCACTACCACCCTCAACCCCACCCATTTCTATCCCACAACCACCTTCAACCCCACCCACCTTTTTCCCACCACCACCCACAACCACTCCCACTTTTTCCCACCACCACCCTCAACCTCACCCCCTTCTATACAACCACCCCTTCAACCTCTCCCCCTCTTTCTCACCACCACCAACAACCCCAAACCTTCTATCCCACCAGTACCCTCTACCCCTCCCCCTCTATTCCTTCACCACTCTCAACCCCACCCCCTCTATTCTACCAACACCCCTCAACCCTCCCTTCTATCCCATCCCCACCCTCAACCTCTCCCCCCTATCGAACCACCTCCCTCAACCCCTTCCCCTCTATCCCACCACCAACTTCCACCCCTCCTCCTATATTCCACAACCACCCTCAACCCCCCCTCTCTATCCCATTAACACCCTCAACCCCCCCCCTCTATGCCACCAACACCCTCAACCCCCACCATCGCTCTCAACCCCACCCCTCTATCCCCCCACCACCGTCAACCCCACCCCCTTTATCCCACGACCATCCACGAACCCCTCCCTTATAATCCACCACCACCACCCTCAACCCCTATCCCTTTATCCCACCACCACCTCCTTCAACCTCATCCCCTCTATTTCACCAACACCCTCAACCCCTCCCCCTCTATCCCACCATGACCCTCAACCCTACCCTCTTCTATCCCAGCATAAACCTCAACACCACCCCCTCTATCCCACCACCACCCGCAACCCCTCCCCCTCTATCCCACCACGACCCTCAACCCTACCCTCCTCTATCCCACCACCACCCTTAACCCCACCTCCTCTAACCCACCACCACCTTCAACCCCACTCCCTATAACCCACCTCCATCCACAACCCCACCCACTCTAATCCACCACCCTCAACCCCACCCCCCCCTCTTTCCCACCAGCGCCTTCAAAGCCTCCCCCCCTCTAACCCACCACCTCCCTCAACCCCTCCTCCCTCTATCCCACCATAACCCTCCCCTTCTATCCCACCACCACCCTCAACTCCACCCCCTCTATTCCACGCCACCCACAACCTATCCCCCCCCTCTATCCTACCACCACCCTCCTCTATCCCACCATAACCCTCAACCCCTTCCCCATTATCCCTGTACCACACACAACCTCTCTTCCTCTTTCCCACCACCATCCACAAGCCCTCCTTTTTTATCCCACCACTACTTTCAACCCCTCCCCATCTTTCTTACCATCACACTCAACCCAACCCCCTCTATTCTACCACCTCCCTCAATCTCTCCCCTCTCTATCCCATCAAAACCCTCAACCCCCTCCCCTCTACCCCAGCTCCACCCTCAACCCCTCCCCCTCTTTCCGTCTGTCTGAAATCCGACACGCATAATAACATAAGTTACCCCCCATACATAAAAGAGAGTGGGTTATTTTGTGACGTCATACAACAAGTTGTATATTTATATATCTCATCTCCTTTTAAACCTCAGTCTAGTATTTAAACTTAATACAAAAATGTTCACTAGGACTGAATATAATTGAATACAACAGGAATATAGCTTAACTCTATTCCTTAAGCATAAATAGAACCACCAAATATTTTAGGACGGCTCCCCTAGAGGAGTCGGGACACCTGAACCTTAATATGTTATGTGCTTTTACTAATGTTAAACATCCCAAATAGGTAATTGTGAAGGAAGTTACTGAAGCAGACAGTTGGCCCTCAATATAAGTGTTATACCTGTTGTACACCAACCTTGCAGGCCTCCAGATAGCCACCATTACGTGGTACTCTGAGGCACAGGGCCACACCCTAATCTGATGCTACAATTACACAGCATTAGCAGGTCACAACTACAGTATCAGATAAGGCCCTTTCGTGTTTAATACTGTTGATAGAGTAGTATACATAATTAAATTAGCTATAAGAACAGTAGATTAGACCACCATATGTGGTTTGATTTATAATTTATATATTAAAGACTAGGTAAACAATTTGTGGTTTATGACCCCCTCTCCGCTCAGCTCGTTATTGCCGTGTGGGGGCTTAGCGGGCGGCTGCCGGAGTGTGATGCTACTTGGGACAGTCCTCTGTCCTTCTCTAGCCTTGTGCTCCTGCTGCCGTCCTCTCCAATTCTGCTGGGCACCTTTTCCTTTTCCTTCTGTTTTGTTTTTCTCCCCCCTCTTCTTCTATCTGCTTGCCGTTTCCTGCCGACCTTTTGCTTGTTCTGGTTCTTCCCTTGTACTTCTTCTATTTTGATGCCCGGGTGCTTGAGGAGGCATACTCTTGCACCCGTAGAACTGTAGTACCCAACGTCGAGAGCGAGGGGAACCTTTTATTGTCAATCCCCCTTTCGTCACTGAACCCGATCTCGACGGACTGTCGGTTTCTTAAGGTGGCGTCTGTGGGGCGTATACTCACGACGCACCCCTAGGAGGCCCCGGCAAGATCGGCGATAGCTTCTTGTTGGGTGTCCTGCCTCTAATTGTGGCTCCATGGTGGGTGTAGGGGCACATTCGTGAATGAATTTTCTTTTTTGTAATGATGATGATCCCTGTTTCGGCTGTTTCTGCTTTACCTTCTCAGGCTCGTGGGGTGGGCGACCAAGCCCCCGAGAAAGTCCGTGTTGGAAGACCGGGCTCTGTAGCTTCCGCTGCATTGGGCCCCGACCTTGCTCCTCCTTTGGCCTCTCTGACTCCTTCCCCTGGCTCCCCTCCCTCCTCTGTGGTTGGGTCGAGCCCCAAGCCCCCAGTGGTGACTACCTCGTCCCCTGGCGCGGCTCCTTCTCTAGTTGTAACTACTGCGCCTTTTAACCCCTCTCTCTCTGGGGGTTCTCACCGCCGTCCTCGTCACGGCCGCCCTCGCTCGATTCCTTCCAGTTCTGCTATCTATCAAGCCTTGTTTGGTCCCGCTTTGTGGGCCAAATATTTTGATCTCCTCCCTCTTGATTCTGCGCCTCCTGACGATTTCTCCCTCCATCGACATCTCGTTGATTCCGTGGATGCCTCCATTACTTTCAACCCCACTCGTCTCGGTACACGTGTCGTTGCTGCTCCTTCTCAGGATGCTGCTTCCCGCTTGGCTGCCTTATCCTGCCTTGGCGAGACCCCTGTTCGAGTCTCGAAGAACGCTCAGTTGAATGCCAGTGTTGGGTCTATTCTGCTCCTGCCCCATGTTGCCACCGGTGTTCGGGACTTGCGCGACTGCCACGACGATATTCGACATATCCTTGCTGCCCATGGCCATTCTATTCTCCAGGTGGACACGTTTACTCGTCCCCCTCGTGGTAAGTCGCCGTCAACCCCTCCGGGTTGTGAAGATTACCTTTGATGGTAGGACCCTTCCACCCTCTGTCATTCTTGCTGGTGCCAGGTGCTCTGTCCAGGAGTACATTCCTTCTCCTCGGCTCTGTAACAAGTGCTGGAGGTTTGGGCATGGTGCCCTCCGCTGCTCTGGGACTGACTGTCTCTGTCCTTTGTGTGGTGGCGAAGGTCACTCTAAGTCGGAGTGCACTTTTCCCCAGGCTCGTTGCCTCAACTGCGGTGAGGCCCATCCTACCTTCTCCCGTGCGTGTGTCCATTACAAGCTTGAGGCAGCCGTCCTCAACTTGAAGCACCTGGAGCGTTTATCTTTTCCTGAGGCGAGACGCCAGGTTCGCTGGCTCCCGCCTTATGCTAATATCTCTTATGCTCGCGTGTTGCGCTCTTCCTCTCCTCGTCCTTCCCGCCTTCCTCAGACTCACAACCGTGTCCGGGCCTTGGACCCTGATACGCCCACTGCCCCCTCCTCTGTTTCTTTGGGTTCTCTCCTGAAGGATCCATCTCCTGGTCCTCTGTCTGGGGTTCCCCTTCTTTCAACCCGGTCTGTCGTGTCTCCTGTGTCTTCTTCCTCGTCTCCCTCCGTTCCTCCTTCTCATCCTTCCCCTCCGTCTCTTGACTCTCCTCGCCGCCTGTCGGTGCGGGCTGATGTCCATCGCTCTCCAAACGGCCGTCATGTGTGCTCTCGTTCGGCTTCTCCTGCTGAGACGCTAGAATCCGTTGCCCAGTACGTGGTTGCTGGGACACCTGTCTCCTTTAAGTCAGAAGCGTAAGCCTGGCTCCTCTCCTTCCTCCTCCCCGGCGGGTAAGAAGGTTTCGCTTTCTTCCTCGGCCCCTACTTCTGCCTCTCTCGCTCCTTCCCCTCCCATTTTCGGTGGTTGCGCCCCCTGTTCCTGCTATGGAGGTTTCTTTAGCCCCTGCTTCCCTCTCGGTTGCTCCCCTTGCTGAGGTTCGCTCCCCTCTTTCTACCCCCCCTCTTCCTGCTGCTGTCCTTGACTGCTCCTCTTCGTTGTCTCCTCCTCTTCCTCCTCCTCCTCCGGACCCCGCCCGCCCACCTCTTGATCTGTTCTCCCGTTTCCTTCCCTCCGTCTTTGCTCAGTTTTACACATCCCTCCTAACCCTGACTTTGCTGACCCTGATTCCGACCCTGATATTCTTTAACGTGCTCTGTTGCTCTTTCGCCTTTGTTTCTTCCTTGTTCTCTGTTTTTGTCCTTTCTCTTCTCGTCGTTATCCATTCTTCAATGGAACGTTCGAGGTTATTACGCCAATTTCCTCAAACTCCAACTTCTGATTTCGTGGTTTTCGCCCCTTTGAGTCTGTCTCCAGGAGCCGATGCTTGGTGCTCGTCCTGGTCGTTTTCGTGGCTATTCCTTTCTCTCCCCCCCCCCCCAGCCATTGCTGGGGCTTCTAATTCTTCTGCACTCTTGATTCGTGCTGATGTTCCCTTTGTTCCTTTACTTTTTCCTTCGCCTCTCCATTGTTCTACTGCTCGTATCTTTGTGGGGAAATGGTACACAGTTTGTTCCATTTATCTCCCCCCGAGTGTCCCGCTTTCTCTTCCTGATTTGAAACGCCTCCTAGACTCCTTGCCGGAGCCTGTGCTCCTGCTGGGTGACTTCAATTGTCGTCATTCACTTTGGGGTGACGTTCTGACGAATACCCGGATTCGCCTTCTTGAGCCGTTTCTCCTCTCTTCTTCCCTGTCTCATCTGAATTCTGGTGAGCCCACTCATTTGGACTCTTGGACTCGCACCCTTTCTTGTCTTGATCTTTCTCTCTGCTCTTCTTCTCTTTACTTAGATTTCACGTGGCAGGTTCTTGATGACCTCCGTGGAAGTGATCATTTCCCCATCCTTGTTTCCTTAAGTGGAAACAAGGCAGTGTGTGGGCACATATGCAGTTGGTCCCTCCAAACCTACAGTTAATGTGTCACCCAAAACGGTGACTTCCCAAGATTCTGTTAACGTCTGGAAGCCTTGTGTGTTCTGTGAAGAACAATATACCATGTTCAACTGCAAAGCTTACCCTGTTCGTGCTACATGTATAAAACGACTCATGGAGTTACGTAAATGCACCTGGTGTATAAGGTCACATAATCCTGACACCTGTGCAACTCAAATATGCACCTGTAATAGGTGTCATAAGGGTCAACACTATACAGCACTTTGTGGGGACTCAAGTAAAAAGTCTTCCAAACCACAAGTGGAGGAAGGAACATCCACTTCAGTACAGCTTTGTATTATACTACCTGACATAAGTGTCTTGTCAACAAGGTCTGATCATAAATGAGCTCTTCCCACTGCTCAATTGTTCATTAAAAATGGAAAGTCCAAGGTCACCATACGTGGATTATTTGACCAAGGATCCCAAATGACTTTTATCTCAAAGGAGTTGGTAGATGCCTTGAAACTGAAGCCTGTACGAGAGACACGAATAGACATAGCAGGATTCCCGACTAACTCGGGAGCCCAAGTCTTCAAGGTAGTACAACCTAAAGTACGTTTTGGCGGTTATGTCTGAACGATACAAGCTCTTGTAGTAGATAGATTCCCATCAAACCTGTATGTGTATGGTCTAGAGACAACAGCCAAATTTTTGGAAGAAAAGAGAATTAAATTGGCTGACAAAATCACATCAGACAACCTCTCCAATATTGGAATCCTTATGGGAACAGATGTCTACTATAAGTTTATCAAAGGAAAGGCTGAAAAACAGGGGAAAACAGAGACAGAAAAACAGGTTTAAAAACCTGTTACCATCTGCAGGTGGCTACTTGCTAACAGGCCCAGTATTATGGCTGAAGCCACCCACACCTGTAGACCACCAACATGCCAACCCAGTTATGGTTGCATGACTAAGAGAACAGTCTCCACTACAATTCAAGAGACATGTCCGAGGATAAGCTTGATCCCCCTGTACATAAACTATGGGACCTGGCAAATCTCAGCATTGTCCCTGAACAGCCTAGTCTAGATGACGACTGGATTTACAAACAATACCTGGACTCTGTTGTCTACAGAGATAATCAATACTGGGTCAGGTTACCATGGAAGCTGAATCACCCTCAACTACCCATCGACCATTTCACAGCACAAAACCAATTAAGATCACAGGTGTTACACTTACAAAGACATTCTGAGAACTTGAAATTGTATCATGAAATAATCAAGAAACAACTCGATGACAAATTTATCGAAGTTGTCACAAATGATAAACCAAGGAAGGGCACTACCTGCAACAGCACCCTGTACCTAAAAATTCAGCTACTGCCCCACTATGGATAGTATTTAATTGCAGTGCTAAGACAAAGCAGAATAGTGTTTCCTTATATGACTGCCTTCAAACTGGCCCTAGCCTGACACAAAGGCTATACGATGTGCTGTTAAAGTTCCGCATCGGGACTTACGCATTCACGGCTGACATCCGGAAGGCTTTCCTTAGGGTAGGTCTCCAAGAAGAAGACCGTAACTACACCAAGTTCCTATGCATCAAGGATCTTAACGATCCAAACAGTGAATTAATCACTTACAGGTTTGGATCTGTTTTGTTTGGTGCCACGTCTTCTCTGTTTCTGCTTCAAGCTGCCTTAGACATGCACTTGAAGAAGTCCAATAGCCTAAATAAAACAGAAATTAACAATAACTTGTATGTGGACAATTTCCAAGGAACAACCAGCAGTGAAAGTAAACTGCTGAACATATACCACGAGGCCAATTCGAGAATTAATGGGAGCAAATATGCCTCTCCAGTCGTGGGTCTCCAACAATGCCAAATTAAATCAACTGATCGAAACTGATTTTTCCGACTAACCCCAGGTACTCGAGAAGACAAAAGTACTAGGCATCGAATGGGATACGACAGCAGATCAGTTGACAATTAATTCGGTGGAGTCACATACCACCAACCTTGCAATGAGAAAATTACTCTCACAAGTCAGCAAACCCTTCGACCCATTGGGACTATTAAGTCCAATCTTAATTAATGGGAAGTTGATAATGCAGGAATGTTGGCAACAAAAGATAGGCTGGGGTGATCTAACACCTGCCTTACAAGAAAAATGGCAAGGACTAGTGAAAGATTTAAGTATCCTAGAGTCTGTCAAGTTCCCTCGGAACACAGTAAATGAAAAGGAACCAATTAATCTACATGTATTCTGTGATGCCTCAGGAAAGGTTTATGGCACAGTAGCTTACCTGGTCTCAAATGGGCAAGCCAATTTGCTCAAATCAAAGGCCAGAGTGGCACCGTTAAAGAAACGATCATTGCCACAACTGGAATTAACAGCCTTACTGCTAGGAACAAGATTGGCTCATTATCTGGTCAAGGCCTTAAGCAACAATCCACTTTGAAGAAACAATCGTATGGTCAGATAATGAGGCAGTGCTACAGTGGGTGAAAAATAATAATAGTAAAAATTCTTACGTGAGTAACCGCGTTAAGGAAATTTGAGAGTTGTCGGTTGGGTACAAACTGAGATATGTACCCACCAAAGAGAATCCAGCTGACTATCTCTCCCAAGGCCTGACTTTATGGCAATTAACAAAGACAGAGATATAGTTCAATGGACTTCAGTGGCTAATCAGCGACCAGTGGCCTAAACAAAAGTCACAAGTCATTGTGACCAATGTCACTGTTCCCACTGAGTTACCAGAACTACCTCGGATTATGGTAATTGATCCTAATCGGTACTCTGAACTGAACAAACTAATAGGTGTCACCCAAGTGGGGTTTGATTTTCTAAAGAAAATAGGAAACAAGCATAAATTCCCTAGTGCCCTAAGTTACTGGGTCAAAAGAGCTCAGACAGACACATTCGGCACAGAATTTGACAATATTCCTAAGAAGCTACAAAATGATCTGGGTCTCTGGGTAGACACCAACAATTATAACAAAATCAGATGCGGAAGCCGCTTACAGCATACGGACATAGATCTGAAAGCAAAAATTCCAATATTGCTTCCTCGTCACTACATAGTAAGCAAACTAATTGTGTTACACATTCACAAATACAACACTCTGCATGGTGGGGTATTAGATACTCTCACAGACTTAAGACAACAGTACTGGCTACCCTAAGGTAGGCAGACTGTAAAATCTATAATTAAATCCTGTGTTATTTGCCGGAGATATGATGCCACAGTGTGTCCATATCCGGGACCTCCTCCACTCCCAAACGAACGAGTTGTACATATTCGTCCCTTTGAGAATACAGGAATAGATTTCACAGGAGCACTAACACTAACAGGCACCAAGGACAAAAAAAACAGTGGAGGCATATATCTGTCTTTTCACTTGTGCCACAACAAAGGTTGTCCATCTAAAATTAAGTGACTCCCGATATGAGTGCCGAGGCATTCTTACAGGCTTTCCGCAGGTTTGCTTCACGTAGATCCTGTCCTAAGTTAATGATCCCAGACAATGGGTCCAACTTAGTGGCAGGAGAAGCATGTCTGAGGAAAATCTGGAACCACCCAAAGGTGTTCACGGCCCTAAATCAAAGGCAGCGCCACTGGAAATTCATACCTTCCAGAGCACCATGGCACGGAGGCTTATATGAACACATGATTGGCACAGTGAAACATTCTCTAAGGAAAACCCTACACCGCCAAAAGATTGACCTTCAGGAGCTTCAAACAGTAATCATAGAAATAGAAGCACGAGTTAATAACCGAACCACTTCCCTACCTCTCTGATGATGTTTTGCAGCGTGAACCATTAAGTCCAGCTCATCTGATGAATGGGAGACCTCTCAGAACCCTAGTGTCCCTTACGGACGAGGAACCAGAGGATCCTTCATATGTCCAAGAGAGTGATTTGGTTCAACGTTTCAAACATCTATCGGGGGGTGATAAGTCAGTGGAATGACGTATGGACTCGAGAATACCTTACTGCTCTGAGGGAGTATCATTACGGGGCAAACAACCCCTACAACAGAATTAACTTGAACCCTGGTGACATAGTTCTGGTGGACAGCGATGGGCCATGCTCAGAGTGGCCTATAGGCCAAATAGTCTCTGTTTATCCAAACAGCCAGGGCATCTTGAGAATAGTGAAAGTAAAATGCCGAGGCAACACTACTCTCAAAACATTAGAGAAATTAGTTCTTTTAGAACTGGCAGGAAAAGATGACGTTCAACGACTTCCAGTACCCGAAGTACCAGTAAGAGATATTCAGCTCGAGCAGACTGCTGCACAACGATGCAAACTCAAATTAAAGCAACACTATAATTCTGAAGGAGAGGAATAGTGTTCGCAGTTCTTACCTGGACTACGACCCGTGTTCCTTCCCCTCCGGAATTATGTTGGAAATCCGACACACATAATAACATAAGTTACCCCCATAAAGAAAAAGAGAGTGGGTTATTCTGTGACGTCATACAACAAGACGTATATTTATATATCTCATCTCCTTTTAAACCTCAGTCTAGTATTTATACTTAATAAAAAAATTGTTCACTAGGACTGAATATTATTAAATACAACAAGAATAAAGCTTAACTCTCTATTCCTTAAACATAAATAGAACCACCAAATATTTTAGGAAGCTCCCCTAGAGGCGTCGGCAAGTTCACCATAGACAGAAACATAACAAAACAACACGCTGTTGAGGTGGCTCCTTTCATACGAGCTGTTATAACTCGATAAACACCCAGATTACGTGTCAACAAGCAAACAACAACCACAACAGGACCTTTACAACCACAGGAACACCAGTGTCCATCTTACCAAGTATTTTGTGTATATTTTGGCCATTTTATAACAAATAGGTTAGGTGGTAATACTATGGGATTAAAATCCCTAACACGTACAGAACACAGTTCCGTACGTGTTAGGGATCCCACTTTAAATTATACACACACACCACTCTACATTATACATCTCTCTTATTACAAGTCATACCTGTACCTTAATATGTTAATGTGCTTTTACTAATGTTAAACATCCCAAACAGATAATTGTGAAGGAAGTTACTGAAGCAGACAGTTGGCCCTCAATATAAGTGTTATACCCTGTTGTACACCAACCTTGCAGGCCTCCAGATAGCCACTATTACGTGGTACTCTGAGGCACAGGGCCACACCCTAATCTGATGCTACAGTTACACAGCATTAGCAGGTCACAACTACTGAATCAGATAAGGCCCTTTTGAGTTTAATACTGTTGATAGAGTAGTATACATAATTAAATTAGCTATAAGAACAATAGATTAGACCACCATATGTGGTATGATTTATAATTTATATATTAAAGACTAGGTAAACAATTTGTGGTTTATGAAGGATCCACTTCATAGTGGTTTAAGCTACAAACTGCCCCCCCCCCCAACTGTGTGTGATAAGTTCTAGCAGCTGAATTAAAATATACAGTCGACTAAGAACTAACTCAGAAGAAAAATAATATAATATTAAAGTTATTTAATTTTTTAATTGAAGTAAATATTTAATATTTATAAAAAGAAAAAGAATAAAAACTGCTAGGATTTTCCAACACCCTCCACTACCCTCAACCCCACCCCTTTTATCCAACCACCCCATCAACCCATCCACCTCTTTCCCACCACCGCCATCAACCCCACCCCCTCTATCCTACCACCACCTTCAACCCCACCCCCTCTATCCCACCACCACCCTCAACCCCACCACCTCTATCCCACCACCACTCTCAACTTCTCCCCCTCTATCCCACCCCCACCCTCAACCTCTTCCCCTCTATCCGACCACCACCCTCAACTCCACCCCCCTTTATCTCACCATCACCCTAAACCCCTCCGCCTCTACAACCCTCAACCCCTCCCCTTCTATCTCACCACCAAACTCAACTCCTCCTCCTCTATCCCACCACCATCTTCAACCCCCTCCTTTTCTATCCCACCACCAAACTCAACCCCTCCACCTCTTTCCCACCACCATACTCAACCCAACCCCTTCTATTCCACCACCACCGTCACCCCCACCCCCTCAATCCCAACACCACCCGCAATCCCATCCTCTCTATCCTACCAATATCCTCAACTCCACCCCCAACTATCCCACAACTACCCTCAACCTCACCCCCTCTATCCCTCCACGACCCTCAACCCCACACCCTCTATCCTACCACTACTACCTTCAACCCCCCTCCCTCTATCCCACCACCACCCTCATCCCCCCCTCTCTATCCCATTTCCACCCTCAATCCCACCCCCTATCTCAACTCCACCTCCTCTATCCACCACCACCCTCAACCCCCACCCCTTGTCCCACCACCACCCTTAACTACATCCCCCTCCATCCCACAACACCTAGGACCCCACCCCCTCTATTCCACCACCACCCTCAACTCCATCCACCTCTATCCCACCACCACCCTCAACACCACATCCTTTATCCCACCACCACCCTAAACCCCACTCCCTCTATCCCACAACCGCTAGCAACCCCACCCCCCTTTATCCCACCACCACCCACAACCCCTTCCCCTCTATCCTTCAACATCCTCAACCCCACCCTCTCTATCCCATCACCACCCTCAACCCCTCTCCTCTCCCCCTCTCTCCCACCACCACCCTCCACCGCTCTATCCCACCATCTCTCTCTCTCTCTCTCTTTCCTTATTTACTATCTCCTTCTGTCTCTCCCCTTCTTTCTCTCCTCTGTCTTTTTGTCTGTCTCTGCATCTCTCTCCCTGTCTGTCTCTATCTTTCTAAATGCAATAATGATAATTATACCTAATAATTTCAATAATTTATAATTAAAATTAACGTTTTAAAAATTTTTGCCTTAAAACATTATATCATAAAATTTAAAAAACATTTTATTAAAACATTATGACCTCACTTTTTATACTCTTTACACATTCTCGAAACTCGTGTATAAAACGTGACAAAATAATAAAATCTAGTTTTTATCACGTTTTGAAAAAGAGAAAATGTTTGCTGGGCCTCTATATAAAAATATTAAAAAAATCGTAAGTGGCATATATTGCCCGCTATAGGGTGGGGAAGTCTGGCAAAAAACAGGCACCGACTCAGCGTGCGTTCCACACAGGTTATGTATAAGTATCTGCATGTTTTGTTCACCATAACGAACCACTAAGTTGCTATTATGAGTCAAAAAGCATTGAGGAGTGACTGCCACACACCAGCCAGCCACTCGCTGCCACTCACTCCCTCACTCGCCCACATTCTCCTCCCACCATACTGTTTTTGCTTTTATTCACTATATACAGACGTTATATATAAGTATCTACATGTTTTGTTCACCATAACTGTTCAACTACGCCGGTATAATGCCCAAAGAGCATAGTGGCCACCCCTACTAACATAACAAATCATGCAGATGTTGCCACACCCATCACCAAAATGGCTTCTCCCCCACACTTCTTTTGTTATTACACTGTATATACACGTTATATATAAGTATATAGTACATTCGTGTTCACCATAACGAACCACTAAGTTGGTATGCTGAGTGGCAGTGGCAGCCCGCCACTGGCTGGCACTCCCTCCGTCCCTCACCTCACCTGACTCGCCACCATTCTCCTCCCACCATTCTGTTTTTGCTTTTATATACAGACGTTATATATAAGTATCTGCATGTTTTGTTTACCATAGCGAACAACTAAGCTGGTATAGTGAGTCCAAACAGTAAAAGGTGGTCACACACAGTCAGCAGACAACGCTACCTTCCTCCCCACCAAGATTACTCCTCCCACTACAGCGCTAATTATCACAGCAATCCAGCTATTATCAGAATCCTGGTCATTTTTATCACAGTCAGGGGTCTTCTGTAATAATAGCATCGCTAAATAATAGCATGCCAATGTATATTATGGCATTTTTAGGCGATGCTGTGGTCACAAGCTGAACAGCAGTGCTGTGAGCTCATGCTGGGTGCATCAGGCTTGGTAGCTCACTCAGTACTGAGGCCCTTCACACCCGGGAATTTGGCCCACGATTTAAAAAAAATGGCGTCTGTTTACAAAAGCCCTGATGAAGGTGTGATGAACCCCGTGTATCCACGGGTCGTTTAAATCTTGCGTTGTACTCCAATACATCATATGATGTGGAGCGCAAGTTACTGCAAGTCACTGAACACATCACATAATGTGTTGCGCAGTTAAAGGGTTAACTGTATTGAATTTAACTCACCCCTTTTAGCCTCAATCAACACCCCCCTTCCTGCCCCCCTCACGTCCCATCTGTTCCTAACCACTCTATTCATCAGCGCCCGGTCGCCTTCTTACCCAAATCCCTATCCAGCAATCATAAAACCTTTTCATAATCTTTTCAATTGGACGGGAAAGTGTCAAACTGTAACTATTTATATCAATTAATGTTTTTAACGTTCCATATACATAAATTTCACTCAACGAAACCGTATACCTTTTCGCAAACATACAAATAGCGTTCTTATGATGTTTATTGCATGAATTTTAAAATAAATATAATTATGTAAGAATATATAAGAGAATTATGTATGTTACATACTCTTACATAACAGTATGTATGTAAGAGAATCATGTGTGTGTTTGTACTTGTTTGACTGTGTTTATATTTGTGAATGCGTTTGTGCACACTTGTGTACGTGTGTGTGTGTGTGTGTGTGCTCACCTAGTTGTGCTTGTGGGGGTTGAGCTCTGGCTTTTTGGTCCCGCCTCTCAACCGTCAATCAACAGGTGTACAGGTTCCTGAGCCTACTGGGATCTATCATATCTACACTTGAAACTGTGTGTGTGGAGTCAGCTTCCACCACATCACTTCCTTATGCATTCCATTTGTCAACCACTCTAACACTAAAAAAGTTCTTTCTAATATCTCTGTGGCTCATTTGGGCACTCAGTTTCCACCTATGTCTCCTAGTGCATGTGCCCCTTGTGTTAAACAGCCTGTCTTTATCTACCCTGTCGATTCCCTTGAGAATCTTGAATATGGTGATCATGTCCCCCCCTAACTCTTCTGTCTTCCAACGAAGTGAGGTTTAATTCCTGTAATCTCTCCTCATAGCTAATACCTCTCAGCTAGGGTAGAAGTCTGGTGTAAACCTTTGAACCTTTTCCAGTTTAGTCTAATGCTTGACTAGATATGGGCTCCATGCTGGAGCCGCATACTCCAGGATTGGTCTGACATATATGGTATATAATGTTCTGAAAGATTCCTTACACAAGTTTCTAAAGGCCGTTCTTATGTTAGCCAACCTGGCATATGCTGCTGATGTTATCCTCTTGATATGAGCTTCAGGGGACAGGTCTGGCGTGATATCAACCCCCAGGTCTTTCTCTCTCTCTGACTCTTGAAGTAATTCATCTCCCAAATGATACCTAGTATCTGGTCTCCTGCTTCCTACCCCTATCTTCATTACATTACATTTGCTTGGGTTAAACTCTAACAACCATTTGCTCCACCATTCCTGCAGCTTGTCCAGGTCTTCTTGAAGCCTCGTCCTCCTCTGTCTTAATCCGTCTCATAATTTTGGCGTCGTCAGCAAACATTGAGAGGAATGAGTCTATACCCTCTGGGAGATCATTTATGTATATCAGTAACAGGATAGGTCCGTGTACAGAGCCCTGTGGGACTCCACTGGTGACTTCACGCCAATCTGAGGTCTCACCCCTCACTGTAACTCTCTGCTTCCTATTGCTTAGGTACTCCCTTATCCACTGGAGCGCCCTTCCAGTTACTCCTGCCTGTTTCTCCAGCTTATGCATCAATCTTTTATGGGGTAGTGTGTCAAGACTTTCCGACAGTCCAAAAAAATGCAGTCTACCAATCCTTCTCTTTCTTGGTTAATCTTTGTCACCTGATCGTAGAATTCTATCAAGCCTCTAAGGCAAGATTTACCCTCCCTGAACCCATGTTGATGGATTGTCATGAAGTCGCTTTTCTCCAGATGTGTTACTAGGTTTTTTCTCACAATGTTCTCCATCACCTTGCTTGGTATACAAGTTAAGGACACTGGCCTGTAGTTCAGTGCCTCTTGTCTGTCACCCTTTTTGTATATTGGGACTACATTAGCAGTCTTCCATATTTTTGGTAGGTCTCCCATTTCCAGTGACCTATTATACACTATGGAGAGTGGCAATCAAAGTGCTCCTGATTAGTAAGGATGACCCCGTAGAGACGATATTTTGTCGCTGGGAAATATCGTGTTTATGGCACAGGGTTTTCAGGTAAATTTAGAAATATCGTGTTTATGGGGTCAGGTGTTCCAGGTGAATTTGGCTAGTCACTGATTTGGAATTAAGGAATTCTTATGAGAAAGTAATTTCTGAGATTTTAGAAGTTTGTTAAAAGTTCTTATGATGAAAATAATGTGATACCAGTTTGTTAAGAGTTCTTATGGGAGAAATTCAAATTTTTTCAGAGATCATACCAATAATAAACAAATATTTAGGCCATATACATTTAAGTAGGATTCTTACATAGAAACTAGTATATGTCTATATAACTGAATCATTACCTTGCCATCCCCCTCTGCCTTCCCTCCCCAACCTCCTGCATCTCCTGCTCATACCTCACATTCCCTCCCACGTCACCTGTGTTTACTTTACACCGCCAGCCAGACGCCCTGGGTCAAGTCACCTCCGTAATCTTATCTTATCTTCTCCGTAATATCTGGACCGTCCCTCTCCTTTTCATTAAACTAGTCAGTTTTACACAAATAAATCGTGTTAGTAAGCAAGTTCTAGCTCCTGTCCCCGCCTTAGTTTATCCCCGTATGTTCTTTACTAACAGTCCAATTCCTCTATAATTTTAGATATTCATATTTCAAACGTAGTTCAATACAGTAATTTAGTTACCGAGCTCCAGCTCTTGTCCTCCACCTTAGTTCCCTCGCACATCTTCGTTATTAACCCACTATTTTCATGAAATTTAAACCCGCCATACTTCTAACTGAGTAAGTAAAGATACCACTATTTACTGACCTCTAGCTGTTGTCCTCTGCCTTAGCTCTCTCTCATATCTTCGTTATTATATAATCAATTTTCCTGAAATTTCAATCCCCCATGTATTTCAGATGTAGTAAATAAGATCAAGTCAGTTACTGAGCTCCGGCTCTTGTCCTCCACCTTAGTGCCCTCGCACATCTTCGTTATTAACCCATTATTTTCATGAAATTTAAACCCACCATACTTTTAACTAAGTAAGTAAAGATAATACATTTACCAATCTCTAGCTCTTGTCCCCCACCTTAGTTCATTTGTACAAGATCTTTAGTAACAGACCAATTTCACCGAAATTAAAGCAGACATACTTCAAACGTAGTAATTCAAATCCACCAGTTAACGAGCTCCAGCTCTCGTCCCCCAGCTTAGTTCATTTGTACAAGTTCTTTAGTAACAGACCAATTCTCCCGAAATCTAAAGCAGACATACTTCAAAGTTAGTAAATCAAATCAAAACAGTTAATGAGCTCCAGCTCTCATCCCCCACCTTAGTTCTCTCTCGTATCTTTGTAAATTACCCATCAATTTTCCGGAAACTTTTACCATAGCTGTTTCAGACATAGTAAATAAAAGCCAGTTCAGTTACCGAGTTTTCAACTCTTGTTCTTCACTTAGTTCATTTGTACAAGTTCTTTATTATCCAACTAAATCACCTGAGATTTAAGATCACCTTATTTCTAACGTAGTAAAATTAATCGGGGCATTAGCCAAGCTCCATTTCCTCAGCCTTAGATCATCAAAAATAAATATATTCGATCAAGTCCATCTCCAGCCTAGCTCTTTACCAGAGTAATCGTCTAACCCCAACCTACATAATTATCTTTCACCCCCTCCCACATTTTTCCATCTCATCCAAGTCTCATAAATTTAAATGTAGCTGTTAATTTGCTTCTTTCCCCGTTCATAGCATATTCTCTGTAAGTTCAGATCAGTACTTAGTCTTACATATTCTCTAGTTCTTTCCATTTTATATAAGACTTAAACAACTATTACTGTGTCCCCTATTATATTTTAACATGACTCATATGTAAATATACCCAACTCCTTCCTTCCATTACAAGTCCCAGCATGTTCGCCTTGCATCTCACTACGCTTTCTACTTTACATGTTCTTGCATGTCTTTCGCACATCTCAGTACCAACGCTTACAATCTCTCTCAATCCTTTACACGTTCACACATGTTCTCAGCCTAACGTTTACAATTTTCCTCCATTCCTCCACTACATGTTCTTACCCGTTCATTACAGTCCCTTACATGTTCTCTGTACAACTTTTATACTCAGTATTCATGTTCACTGAATTCATTAACTTTTCTTGTATGTTTCTGTGTTCTTTGCCATGTTCCCCATATGTTCACTGGGTTCATTCCCTTACATGTTATTTAACGTTCCTTAACTAAAAATCTTTCGCCAATCAACTAAAACATAGTCACTTTCGTCCTTTCTCAACTAAACTTATTATCCAATCACCTAAAAATAGTCAGGATTAGCCTCGTTCAACACCGTTCTTAACAAAAATGACCTTTCTCTAACTAAAAATTGTCACAGGAAACTTTCCAATACTGTTCATAACTAACTTTATCCATCGTGAATCAACTAAAAAATAATAACTTTCATCATTTCTTAACTAAACTTATTCCCTAGTCAACAGAAAATAACCGTGTTCAACATGTTTCATTGTCATTTCTTATCTAAAATTATCCGCCAATCAACAGAAAAAGCCATGTTCATCATGTTTTGTCTTTTTGTTTTAACTAAAAGTATTCATCAGTCAACTAAAAATAGTTACTTTCATCATTTTTCCCTGTCATTTCTTAACTGAAATATCACTTCTCTCAACTGAAAATAGTCAAGTGTAGCCTCTTTCCAACACTGTTCTTAACTAAAGTAACCTTTCACTTCGCTAAAAAAAAAGTCGCATTCATCATTGTTCCTAACTAAAATTATGTGTCGTTAAGTAAGAAATATAGTCAAAGACACTCTTCGAGACATTAAGGACATCCTTGAAGACTTCAAAGACACCTCTCAAGACATCAGAGCCACTCTCAAACACACCAAAGGTATTCTTCGAGATATCAAAGTTATTCTTCGAAACATCAAAGTTGCTCTGTAAGATATCTTCGTCCATCAAAGTTTTTCTCAGAGATATCTAAAGTTATTCTCAGAGACATCAAAAGATATTCTTAGACATCAAAAGTTATTCTCAGAGCTACCCAAAAGCTATTCTCAGAGTCATCAAAGTTATTCCAAGAGACATTAAAAATTAATCTCAGTCATCAAACTTGTTCTCGAAGTCATCATAAGTTAATCTTAAAGTTATCAACGGTATTCTCAGTCATCTTCGTTCATCAGAGAAACTTTCCAAAACATCTTTGTTCATCAAAGTTATTCTCTAAGTCATAAAAGTTATTCCCTGTGACATTAAAAATTAATCTGTCATCAAAAAGTTAATCTCGGTTATCAAATGTTATTCTCTAAGTAACCTTTCATTCATCAGAGAAGCTTTCTAAGACATCTTCGTTCATCAAAGCTGTTCTCTAAGACGTCAAAGTCATTTTCAGACTCATCAAAAGGTACTCTCATATCCTCAAAGTTGTTCTCAGAGATATCTAAAGTTATTCTCAGAGTCATTGAAGCCATTTTCAGTGTCTCAAAGGTAATCTCTAACTCACCTTCGTTCATCAATGTTGTTCTCTAAGTCACCTTCGTTCATCAAAGAAACTCTCCTTCTTCCATCAAGTTATTCTTTAAGACATCAATGTTGTTCTCTAAGACATCTTCAGTCATAAAAATTTCTCTCCAAATGTAACAAGTTCAGCTTTTCATATGAAACTTACACTTCTGATAAAATATATTTTCTTAGACACTTTACCTTTAAACTGTTCTCTGGACAACATTGCCTAAACCTACCTAACCTATCCTCCCCAACTAATGTTACTTACCTAACATACCTATCCTAACTTAACGTAAATTACCTAACTTAGCCTAACCTAACTTAACCTAACCTAACTTGCCTAATCCTAACTTACCTTGCCTAACCTATCCTAACTTAACTTGCATAACCTAACCTAATTTTACTAACGTAACTTAACTAACCTAACCTAACTTAACCTATCTTACCTATCCTAATTTAACTAACCTAACTTAACTAACCTAACATAACCTAACCTAGCTTACCTATCCTGTCTTAACTAACCTAACCTAACTTACCTATCCTAACTTCCATAACCTATCCTAACTTAACTTGCATAACCTAACCTAACTTAACCTAACCTAGCTTACCTACCCTAACTTGCATAACTTAACCTAACCTAACTTATCCTAACCTGACTAACCTAACATAACTTGCATAACCTAATCTATCCTACCTAACCTTACCTAATTTACCTAACATAACTTGCATAACTTTACCTAACATAACTTAGTAGATCTGTCTCTTTACTACTGTACTTATATTATTACTAAGATAAAGAATGAACTTATAAGTACAGTAGTAAAGAGACAGATCTACTAAGACTTGAAATTGAGAAAACAAGAGAGCAAGGGAGTGAGAACAAGGAGTAGGAGAGAAGAGAAGAGGAAGACGGAGAATGAGGGAGAGTGAGCGCATGGGAGCATTAAGACTTGAATTTGAGAAAAGAAAAATAAGAGAATGAGAGAGAGTGAGCGAAGGGAAAGAGAAGGAGGACGATAAAGAGAAAAAGGAGGATAGAAGGAGAAAGATAGAGAGAAATGGGGGATAGGAGGAGGGAGATAAAGAGTAAAGGGGGATAGGAGGAGTAGGAGAAACAAAGTAAAAGAAGGAAGGAAGGTAAAGTGGGATGGTGGATTTGGGTAAAATATACAAAAAGGAGAAACAAAACTACATCTGAAAGGTTAGGAAAAGGATAATATATTCAACACATACATACATAAAACACAATAAACTACATCTGAAAGGATAGGTTAAAGGGTTGGGGAATAAGTACATATGATAAAACCTAATAAATACACTAAGATTACAAGAGGTTAGGTTAAGAGGTTGGGGAATAAGAACAAATGATAACCAAAATAATAAATACACTAAGATCTCAAGAGGTTAGAATAAAGGGTGGAAGAATAAGAACAATTATAACAAACATAATAAATACAACTTATGAGCAACTTGATGAACTTTAACAAATAACCCTTGAAATGCATAAATGACCATTTGAGAAATTAACCCTTGAAACGAGTAATGCCCATATATAACAAAAATCCTTTGAAATGCCTAAATACCCAATCTTTAAGAAATAACATTTGAAATGCATAAATGACCATTTGAGAAATTAACTTTTGAAAGGAACAAATGAATATGGGACATTGACGAAACACAAAAGACAAGCAGGAATAATTATATAAGTTAGGTCATGTCTGGTTGGACTAGATAAGTTAGGATACATCAGTTTGGGTATGTAAGGTTAAGTTAGGTAATTTACTTAAAGTTAGGTTACGTTAAGTTAGGTTAAGCAAGTTAAGTTAGGTTAGGTAAGGATAGGTTAGTTAAGTTAGGATAGGTAAGGTAAGTTAACTAACCTAACCTAACTTACCTTACCTATCCTAACTTAACTAACCTATCCTAAGTTAGGATGGGTTAAGTTAGGTTAGGTAAGTTAGGTTAGGTTATGCAAGTTAGGTTAGGTAAGTTAAGTTAGGATTGTTAAGTTAGGTTAGGTTAAGTTAAGTTATTTATGTTAGGTAAGGTAAGTTGGGGCCTCGTAGCCTGGTGGATAGCGCGCAGGACTCGTAATTCTGTGGCGCAGGTTCGATTCCCGCACGAGGCAGAAACAAATGGGCAAAGTTTCTTTCACCCTGAATGCCCCTGTTACCTAGCAGTAAATAGGTACCTGGGTGTTAGTCAGCTGTCACGGGCTGCTTCCTGGGGGTGGAGGCCTGGTCAAGGACCGGGCCGCGGGGACACTAAAGCCCCGAAATCAACTCAAGATAACCTCGAGAAGGTTAGGTTATGCAAGTTAGGTTGGGTAAGAAAGGTTAGGTTAAGTTAGGTTAGGTTTGATTATGCAAGTTATTTTAGGTTAGGTTAGTTAAGTTAGGATAGGTAAGTTAGGTAAGGTTAGGTAGGATAGGTTAGGTTATGCAAGTTATGTTAGGTTAGGTTAGGATAAGTTAGGTTAGGTTAGGTTATGCAAGTTAGGGTAGGTAAGCTAGGTTAGGTTAAGTTAGGTTAGGTTATGCAAGTTAAGTTAGGATAGGTTATGTTAGGTCGTTAGGTTAGGGAGCCGGTCGGCCGAGTGGACAGCACACTGGGCCCGGGATCCTGTGGTCCCGGGTTCGATCCCGGGCGCCGGCGAGAAACAATGGGCAGAGTTTCTTTCACCCTATGCCCCTGTTACCTAGCAGTAAAATAGGTACCTGGGTGTTAGTCAGCTTTCACGGGCTGCTTCCTGGGGGTGGAGGCCTGGTCGAGGACCGGGCCGCGGGGACACTAAAAAAAGCCTCGAAATCATCTCAAGATAACCTCAAGATAGGTTATGGAAGTTAGGATAGGTAAGTTAGGTTAGGTAAGTTAGGTTAGGATAAGTTAGGTTAGGTTAGGTTATGCAAGTTAGGATAGGTAAGTTAGGTTAAGTTAGTTAACCTAACCTAACTTACCTATCCTATCTTAACTAACTTAACATAACTTACCTAACCTAACTTGCATAACCTAACCTAACCTAACTTATCCTAACCTAACTTACCTATCCTATCTTATGTTAGGTTAGTTAAGTTAGGATAGGTAAGATAGGTTAGGTTAGGTAAGATAGGTTAGGTTAGTTAAGTTAGGTTAGTAAAGTTAGGTTAGGTTATGCAAGTTAGGGTAGGTAAGCTAGGTTAGGTTAAGTTAGGTTAGGTTAGGTTACGCAAGTTAAGTTAGGATAGGTTTTGGTAGGATAGGTTATGTTAGGTTATGGAAGTTAGGATAGGTACGTTAGATTAGGTTAGGTAAGTTAGGTTAGGATAAGTTAGGTTATGCAAGTTAGGTTAGGTAAGATAGGTTAGGTAAGTTAGGTTAGTTAAAATAGGATAGGTATGTTAGGTTAGGTTAGTTAAGTTAGGTTAGGTAAGTTAAATTAGGATAGGTAAGATAGGTTAGGTTAGTTAAGTTAGGTTAGTAAAGTTAGGTTAGGTTATGCAAGTTAGGATAGATTAGGTAAGGTAAGGTAAGTTAGGATAGGCTAGGTAAGTTAGGGTAGGTTAAGTTAGATTAGGTTAAGTTAGGTTAGGTTATGCAAGTTAGGTTAGGTTATGCAAGTTAGGATAGGTTAGGTAAGGTAAGGTAAGTTAGGATAGGCTAGGTAAGTTAGGTTAGGTTAAGTTAGGTTAGGCTAAGTTAGGTAATTACGTTAAGTTAGGATAGGTATGTTAGGTAAGTAACATTAGTTGGGGAGGATAGGTTAGGTAGGTTTAGGCAATGTTGTCCAGAGAACAGTTTAAAGGTAAAGTGTCTAAGAAAATATATTTTATCAGAAGTGTAAGTTTCATATGAAAAGCTGAACTTGTTACATTTGGAGAGAAATTTTTATGACTGAAGATGTCTTAGAGAACAACATTGATGTCTTAAAGAATAACTTGATGGAAGAAGGAGAGTTTCTTTGATGAACGAAGGTGACTTAGAGAACAACATTGATGAACGAAGGTGAGTTAGAGATTACCTTTGATGACACTGAAAATGGCTTCAATGACTCTGAGAATAACTTTAGATATCTCTGAGAACAACTTTGAGGATATGAGAGTACCTTTTGATGAGTCTGAGAATGACTTTGACGTCTTAGAGAACAGCTTTGATGAACGAAGATGTCTTAGAAAGCTTCTCTGATGAATGAAAGGTTACTTAGAGAATAACATTTGATAACCGAGATTAACTTTTTGATGACTGAGATTAATTTTTAATGTCACTGGGAATAACTTTTATGACTTAGAGAATAACTTTGATGAACAAAGATGTTTTGGAAAGTTTCTTTGATGAACGAAGATGACTCTGAGAATACCGTTGATAACTTTAAGATTAACTTTGATGACTTCGAGAACAAGTTTGATGACTGAGATTAATTTTTAATGTCTCTTGGAATAACTTTGATGACTCTGAGAATACCTTTGATGACTCTGAGAATAACTTTTGGGTAGATCTGAGAATAACTTTTGATGTCTTAGAATAACTTTTGATGTCTCTGAGAATAACTTTAGATATCTATGAGAATAACTTTGATGGACGAAGATATCTTACAGAGCAACTTTGATTTTTCGAAGAATAACTTTGATATCTCGAAGAATACCTTTGGTGTGTTTGAGAGTGGCTTTGATGTCTCGAGAGGTGTCTTTGAAGTCTTAAAGTCTGTCTTTGATTTCTCAAAGGATGTCTTTGAGTGCAACTTTGATGTCTTTGAGTTAGTCCTTGATGTCTCGAAGAGTGTCTTTGACTATATTTCTTACTTAACGACACATAATTTTAGTTAGGAACAATGATGAATGCGACTATCTTTTAGCGAAGTGAAAGGTTACTTTAGTTTGTTACTTTGTTGGAAAGAGGCTACATTTGACTATTTTCAGTTGAGAGAAGTGATATTTCAGTTAAGAAATGACAGGGAAAAATGATGAAAGTAACTATTTTTAGTTGACTGATGAACACTTTTAGTTAAAACAAAAAGACAAAACTTGATGAACATGGCTTTTACTGTTGATTGGCGGATAATATTAGATAAGAAATGACAATGAAACATGATGAACACGGTTATTTTCTGTTGACTAGGGAATAAGTTTAGTTAAGAAATGATGAAAGTTATTATTTTTTAGTTGAATCACGATGGATAAAGTTAGTTATGAACAGTATTGGAAAGTTTCCTCTGACAATTTTTAGCTAAGAGAAAGGTCATTTTTGTTAAGAACGGTGTTGAACGAGGCTAATCCTGACCATTTTAGTTGATTGGATAATAAGTTTAGTTGAGAAATGACGAAAGTGACTATGTTTTAGTTGATTGGCGAAAATTTTTTAGTTAAGGAACGTTAAATAACATGTAAGGGAATGAACCCAGTGAACATATGGGAAACATGGCAAAGAACACAGAAACATACAAGAAAAGTTAATGAATTCAGTGAACATGAATACTGAGTATAAAAGTTGTACAGAGAACATGTAAGGGACTGTAATGAACGGGTAAGAACATGTAGTGGAGGAATGGAGGAAAATTGTAAACGTTAGGCTGAGAACATGTGTGAACGTGTAAAGGATTGAGAGAGATTGTAAGCGTTGGTACTGAGATGTGCGAAAGACATGCAAGAACATGTAAAGTAGAAAGCGTAGTGAGATGCAAGGCGAACATGCTGGGACTTGTAATGGAAGGAAGGAGTTGGGTATATTTACATATGAGTCATGTTAAAATATGATAGGGGACACAGTAATAGTTGTTTAAGTCTTATATAAAATGGAAAGAACTAGAGAATATGTAAGACTAAGTACTGATCTGAACTTACGGAGAATATGCTATGAACGGGGAAAGAAGCAAATTAACAGCTACATTTAAATTTGAGACTTGGATGAGATGGAAAAATGTGGCTAATGCCCTGATTAATTTTACTACGTTAGAAATAAGGTGATCTTAAATCTCAGGTGATTTAGTTGGATAATAAAGAACTTGTACAAATGAACTAAGTGAAGAACAAGAGTTGAAAACTCGGTAACTGAACTGGCTTTTATTTACTATGCCTGAAGCAGCTATGGTAAAAGTTTCCGGAAAATTGATGGGTAATTTACAAAGATACGAGAGAGAACTAAGGTGGAGGATGAGAGCTGGAGCTCATTAACTGTTTTGATTTGATTTACTAACTTTGAAGTATGTCTGCTTTAAATTTCGGGAGAATTGGTCTGTTACTAAAGAACTTGTACAAATGAACTAAGCTGGGGGACGAGAGCTGGAGCTCGTTAACTGGTGGATTTGAATTACTACGTTTGAAGTATGTCTGCTTTAATTTCGGTGAAATTGGTCTGTTACTAAAGATCTTGTACAAATGAACTAAGGTGGGGGACAAGAGCTAGAGTTTGGTAAATGTATTATCTTTACTTACTCAGTTAAAAGTATGGTGGGTTTAAATTTCATGAAAATAATGGGTTAATAACGAAGATGTGCGAGGGAACTAAGGTGGAGGACAAGAGCCGGAGCTCAGTAACTGAATTTTATCTTATTTACTACATCTGAAATACACGGGGGGTTGAAATTTCAGGAAAATTGATTAGGTAATAACGAAGATATGAGAGAGAGCTAAGGCGGAGGACAAGAGCTAGAGCTCGGTAAATGTGGTATCTTTACTTACTCAGTTAAAAGTATGGTGGGTTTAAAATTTCATGAAAATAGTGGGTTAATAACGAAGATGTGCGAGGGAACTAAGGTGGAGGACAAGAGCTGCAGCTCGGTAACTAAATTACTGTATTGAACTACGTTTGAAATATGAATACCTAAAATTTTAGAGGGATTGGCCTGTTAGTAAAGAACATACGGGGATAAACTAAGGCGGGGACAGGAGCTAGAACTTGCTTACTAACACAATTTATTTGTGTAAAACTGACTAGTTTAATGAAAAGGAGAGGGACGGTCCAGATATTACGGAGAAGATAAGATAAGATTACGGAGGTGACTTGACCCAGGGCGTCTGGCTGGCGGTGTAAAGTAAACACAGGTGACGTGGGAGGGAATGTGAGGTATGAGCAGGAGATGCAGGAGGTTGGGGAGGGAAGGCAGAGGGGGATGGCAAGGTAATGATTCAGTTATATAGACATATGCTAGTTTCTATGTAAGAATCCTACTTAAATGTATATGGCCTAAATATTTGTTTATTATTGGTATGATCTCTGAAAAAATTTGAATTTCTCCCATAAGAACTCTTAACAAACTGGTATCACATTATTTTCATCATAAGAACTTTTAACAAACTTCTAAAATCTTAGAAATTACTTTCTCATAAGAATTCCTTAATTCCAAATCAGTGACTAGCCAAATTCACCTGGAACACCTGACCCCATAAACACGATATTTCTAAATTTACCTGAAAACCCTGTGCCATAAACACGATTTTTCTCAGTGACAAAATATCGTCTCTACGGGGTCATCCTTACTACTCTCCTGCACACTCTTTTAATACCCATGGTGAGATTCCATCCGGCCGAACAGCATTTCTCACATCCAGCTCCAATAGGTGCTTTTTGATCTCATCTTTTGTAATTTCGAACCTTTCCAAGGTTGCCTGGTTTGCTGCTACCACTCCTAGCATCGTGACTTCTCCCCTGTTCTATTGTAAAGACCTCCTGAAACCTTTTGTTGAGTTCTTCACACACCTCTCTGTCATACTCTATATACCTGTACTCGCCTGTCCTAAGTTTCATTACCTGTTCCTTCACTGTTGTCTTCCTCCTGATGTGACTATGCAGTAGCTTTGGTTCGGTCTTGTCTTTATTAGCTATATCATTTTTATACCTTTTCTCTGCTGCTCTTCTCACACTAACATACTCGTTCCTAGTTCTCTGGTCACTCTCTCTACTTTCTGGTGTTCTGTTATTACGGAAGTTCCTCCATGCCCTTTTGTTCAGCTCCTTTGCTCTCATCCATTCCCTATTAAACCACGGATTCTTCTTTTTCTTCTGTTTTTTCTTGTCAGGCTGGGACAAACCTACTTACAGCCTCCTGACACTTTTGGGTGACATAGTCCATCATGTCTTGTACGGACTTGGTTCTGAGTTCTGTGTCCCAATGTATATCCCTTAGGAATTTATTCATCTCCTCATAGTTTCCTTTTCGGTACGCCAGCCCTTTGTTTCCCAGTTCTTTTTTGGGGGGTGATAATTCCTAGCTCAACCAGGTACTCAAAGTTCAATACACTATGATCACTCATTTCCAGGTGGGCTTCCAACTTAACTTCCCTTATATCCGACTCATTTAGGGTAAATATCGGATCTAGCAAGGCTGGTTCATCCTCTCCTCTCATTCTTGTCGGTCCCTTGAAGGTGTTGACTTAGAAAGTTTCCTGTTGCCACATCCAGCAGCTTAGCTCTCCATGTGTCTAGTACTCCATGTGGGTCTCTGTTCCCCCAATCTATCTTCCCATGGTTGAAGTCTATCATGATTAGTAGTCTGGATCCGGTCCTGCTAGCCACAGAAGCTGCTCTCTCCATTATATTGATGGTGGCCAAGTTGTTTCTATCATATTCCTGTCTGGGTCCTTCTGTCGTTCGGTAAGGGGTTATATATGACTACTACTATAATTTTCTGTCCTCCAGTTGCTATGGTGCCTGATATGTAGTCACTGAAACCTTCACCGTTCTGAATTTCCATCTCTGCAAAACTCCAACCTTTTCTTATCAGCTAAGCTACACCACCTCCTCCTCTCCCTTCTCTCTCTTTCCTCACTACATAGTAGTCCTGTGGAAACACTGCATTTGTTATGGTTTTCGTTAGCTTTGTTTCTATGAGTGCTATTATGTCTGGGTTTTCTTCTAGTGCCCATTCTCCGAGTTCATTTGTTTTATTTGTAATCCCATCTATGTTAGTGTACATTGCCTTGAAGCTCACTTTCTTCTGTTCATTTTATTGTCCCCTTCTTGGCGAGCATTCTGCTGGTGTGGAAAGCTGTTCCCTAGGTGAGAAGATCCGTGAGGTAGTTTGCAGGGTCTCAGAGGATTTTGGGGTGGGGGTGGGGGTTTAAGGGAAGGGGGGACAGGTAGGGTGTGGGTTAAGGAGATAGGGGGGACATGGAGGATACGGGGTGAGGAGGGATAGGGAGGGTATGGGATAAAGGGGGGAGAGGAGAAAGGCGGGAGGGGGGACATGGTGGGAATGGGGGAGGGGTGACAGGGTCAGAATGGGATGGGAGGGAAGGGAGGGTTGGGTGAGCATTTGGGTGGGGGCAGGTAGGGTGAGGGGAAGGGTTTCTATGCAGAGGGGGGTGGTGGTGTTGCCCTCCCCTCTGGTGTTGCTGGTATGCTGGTTGTGGGTTTCCCTCTTGTCACTGGGACTGTTGTGTTGGGGGCTGTGATTTCCTGGTTTACTCCTCTCTCCCTGCGCTTTCTCCTTGCCTCTGCTGCCCTGGCTCTCTCCTCCTTCGTACTGTCCCTCTGCAGGAATACTTTTTTGTATCCCTCCACATACTGCACTACTGCATATATATATATATATATATATATATATATATATATATATATATATATATATATATATATATATATATATATATATATATATATATTGTGATGGAAAAAGAAGTGTAGGTGTTCGGCAGTCCTCCCAATGGCTGGTGTCAATGCCTATCACATTTAAAAAAAAAAAAATGACTGCATAGCTGTTGTGTCCTGTGGCAAAGTAAGGCAAAACAAATAGTATGAACAATGAAATTTTAATTAAATTGAAAACAAATTATGAATAAGACAATTCCTTGTCTATGTACAGTACAAATTAAGAAGATGATAAAGAAAAAAATGACATAAAATAGTGGTGACGTTACTCTAAAATGGATAAAGACAAAAATGAAATTAACAGGTGCTGACAATAACGCGCTGGCTGAGAACATCCACTAATAGACAGAGCGTATATCAGATGGTTGTTCCAGCTTGAGAGGAAAGGATATTCTAACTCTAATGGCTGGTGCAGGCCCAGACATCGGCAAGGTAGATGGCGCTTAGAAGCAGTGGTGCAGACGTCGATTCACCAATCAGAAGCGGACTGGCTGGAAATGGTAGTTTGGTGATCGGCGACGAGGGAGAGGGGAGGTGGAGAGCGAGTGTGTGATACGTATGCACCTGGCAAAACGTATTTGACTTAATATGTACTGCACTTGCTTGTAGTATCTAGATGTTGTAGATGTACTGAAGTAACATGACGATAGGAAAGAGCAGGTCAAATCTCTCTTGAAGGAGATTATCGTAACAGCTCTCCCCCGAAGCCTGTTCTTACGGGTTAAGTTACTTCAGTGGCTGGTTTAGAGATAGGAGTAGCTGTCTCTACCTCGTAGACTCTGGAGAGGGCGTCGGCTATGATGTTGTCCAAACCTTTGATGTAGAAGATCTCCAGATTAAAATTCTGCAAGTACAGAGCCCAGCGTAGAAGACGTTGATTGCTGAATTGGGCCTGTTGTAGGAACCGCAGGGGATTGTGGTCCGAGTAGATGGTAATAGACCGATTCCCCTGTAGGTAAGGTTCAAAATGTTGCAGATTCAGGACGATGGAGAGGAGTTCCTTTTCGATAGTGCTGTAGTTCTTCTGGTGAGGCTTCAACTTGTAGCTGTAGTAGCTGACAGGAAGAACCTCCTCGCCTCGTTGTTGCATCAGGACGCCCCCGATGCCGGTACCACTGGCGGTGACATTGATGATGAATTCGTGATATCGTGATATCTGGAGAGGCGAGAATGGGATCAGAACATAGGAAAGGAGCACTATTATAGTCCTGTAATTTTTTAGGAAGATCATTAAGGATTTCCGAGTTGGAAAGCACTGACTCAGAGTCAGTGCTTTTCGGAGGAGAAGCAGGGAAGGTCTCACTGTGGAGGTATGGATCTTTGAAAGTGGAGAGTGATATTAGCACCGTGGGGGGAATACCTTTATACTCCTTCAGATGATTGACGTGGCACAACTGGGTCCTCCACTGCCTATCTGGAGTCTCAAGAACGTAGTTATGGTTGTTTCTGCACCCCTTGATGCGGTAGGGTCCTGAAAACTTGTTTTGCAATGGAGAACCTGGGATAGGAAAATATGCCAACACGAAGTCTCCTGGTTTAAATTTCCTGATTTTGCTGCGTTGGTCAAAATGAGTCTTCATCCTCTCTTGAGCTTTCAATAGATTGTCATTAACAAATTTACGTACTCTCTCTAGAATGTGCTTTAAGTTTTGAAGAAACTGGGGCACATTCTGAGGGTCACAGAAGGTTGCATTACATAGAGAGTCTTTAAAAACTTTGAGAGGAGTACGGCACTTACGTCCGTAGAGCATCTCATAAGGAGATACTTCTAGAGACTCATTTGGGAGACTTCTGAAAATGCACATGCCAAGTTGTTTATCCCAGTCTTTCATGGTTTCATTGCAAAATTTCTTTAGGAGTGATTTAATCGTTTGGTGACTACGTTCAAGAGAACCCTGTGAAGCAGGATGATAGGGGCTGGACAATACCTGAGTGATGTTGAACTCTTCCAGTGTCTTCTTGAAGAGATCGTTGGTGAAGTTGGTACCACAGTCACTTTGAACCTCCCGTGGAAATCCGTATTGGGTAAAGTTCTTCAATAGTTGCTTTACCACCGTAGCAGCTGTAATGTTCTTTACTGGAACTACTATGGGGAATCTGGTGGTTGGACACAGGAGGGTTAGTATATAAGCGTTGCCAGAACTGGTCCGGGGTAAAGAACCAACACAGTCTATGATGAGTCTGTGGAAAGGTTCCGCAGGCACCTGGATTGGAATTAAAGGAGCCTTGGGAATCGGGATGTTTGGTTTTCCTGCCATCTGACATAAATGACACTGTTGCACGTAACTTTTGACGTCTTTAACCATACCTGGCCAGTAGTAGTCTTGTCTGATTCCATGATAGGTTTTGTTAAAACCATAGTGAGAAAGTGCTCCATGGGCCAGATGTAGAATATCGGGCCGTAGGCTGGTGGGAACCACTAGTTGTTCGACATTTGCCCAATCGTCATCCTCCGTCAGCTTACTGGGTCTGTACCTGCGGTAGAGCAACTGATTCTCTAGGAAGAACCCAGGAATACTGTCAGGTTGAGTCTCAGCCTGGAAGAATAATGGTGTTAATGAAGGATCCTCCCTCTGTAACTTACGGAACTCCAACATAGTAAGATTCGGTGGTAGATTCTGATGGTCTTAAGGGACAGCGGTTGCAGTAGAGTCAGCTGGTTGCGGGCGTGCAGCTTGTGCACGGGTGGTCACCAAAACTGGAGGAGAAACTTTATCACTTTCTTTGACCTCTGCTGGAACATACTTTAAGATGGGGTTGTCCACTACAGAGGCACATACCTGGGGCTTGTCCATGATGATCAGGTTGGAAGGTTGCAGATCTTTGGCCAAGTCATTGCCCAGGAGAAGTTGCACTCCAGACATGGAAAAAGGCTTTTCCCTGATGGCGACTTGGACTTCACCGGTCACGAAAGGACAATCCAGGTGGACTCTAGTGAGTGGATACGGAGAGGTAGCAGTGAGGTCAGTGATAAGGACGGTTTCCCCGGTGTAGGTGATGTTAGGCACAGCCGATTTCAATATTTTTGACTGAAGAGCCGCTGTGTCCCTCAAGAACTTCAATTCGAAACGTCCCTCCGAATCTGTACTGTTGGCAGAGACAGTTCCAGGATAGAGGTGTTTGCTGAAGAGAGAAAGATCATTAACAGGAACACCAACATTCATCACAGGCTTACCGGACTTAGGAGGAGTCGGTTTGGGTTTAGCAGTTTCACTATAGCCTTTGTATTGAGCTTTTCCACATTTATCTATGGTATGTCGATAGAGCTTGCAATACTTACAATACAATTGAGAGCTCGCTTGATCGGTGCTCAGTTTGTCATAACTATACCAAGACTTCTTACTGGAAGGTGGTTCTGGTGTCAGCCGGTGTATGAGGCTGTAGGTGTCGGCCAACTTCGCACATCTGATGTAGTCGGTTTCTTCTTTGTCTGCTAAATATAAACGGATGGAAAGGGGAGCACGTCTAAAGAATTCCTCAACTAGAATGAGGTTGACGAGTTCTGAAAATGTAGAGACATGTGCTGCTTCCAGCTATTTCATGAAATATCTTTTCTTTGTATTAGCAAATTCTAAAAAGGTGGTGGTACTTGCTTTTAGATAATCACGGAATTTTCGTCTGTAGCTTTCGGTGGAGAGAAGGTAGGCATCTAAAACTGCTTGCTTCAGGGTCTGGTAGTCATTCTCAGACGCTAAGGTACTGAGAGTAACCGCAGCTCTAACTGTGAGATGCACTCTGAGAAGGGTAGACCATTGATCTATAGGCCAGCTAAGTTTTTAGGGTCTCAAAAGTGGTAAAAAACACGTCTATCTCTGTCTCAACGAATGGTGGCATCAACTTACTTGCATGGGAGACATTGAAACTTACGGGAAGACTAGCGGTAGCTTGTTGGCGCTGAGTGTGGTGTGTAGTGTCCAAGATGAGTTCTTGTCGACGATATGCTAGAACACTCTCAGCTTGCTGTTTATCGTGCTCACGTTGCATCTCCAGGTAAAGTTTTCTTGCTTCAAGCTGCTCTCTCTCCCGCTCACGCTGTAGGGCAACCTCACGTTCTTGTTCTTCTTTCTTTAGGGCAGCCTCACGTTTCCTTCGTTGTAGAGCCTCTTTCACCAGGGCCGCCTCTTCTTTCTGTTATTGTAGAGCTTCTTTTTGTTGTTCCCGCTCTATTTTCGCAAGTTCGAGCTTTAACTTCATGGCTGCCAGAGCATGACTATCTGCAATAGAATAGTTTTCTTGAGTATCAGAGTCTATAATTCCTTCATCTAAGAGGTGGTCCAAGATAAGGTTGTGAATTTCAGTTTTGTTGGCTCCATGGGGAACATCTAGTTGATACTCGTGTGCAAGAGTTTGTAATTCGGTCCTTCTGGCACGAATTAAGTTCCCTACTTCACTTGCTGGATCACTACGAAATGCTGAGAGACGAAACATTTTGAAATAGCAAATAACGAATATACCTGTGATATTGTAAGTGTCAGTAACAGGATTACGTGGCAACTGGTAACTATCCTGTGGAAATTTAATCGTTAACAATTAACGTTAATATTAATATGGTAAATGATTAGTCAATCAAAATCGCAGGAAATCTTGTACCCGGTACACAATATTAGAGAATAAGGGCAAGAAAATCCTACTAAATAAATGAAACCGATAGTTTCTAAAACAAATGAAACTTTTAATTGTTTCAAAAGTGAAAAGGTAGTCCAAGAATGTAGGGATACCTTGCCGAGTCTCTATAGGACAGAAGCAAGGGTTTTCCTACGTAATTATATGATACTTACAGAATTAGCGTTCCTTGTGCTCTGAAAAAAGAAAGCTAATTCCCTACCTGAGTAAATATCATCTCTGACCGACGTATAGGGGTGCGAGTGTCAACTGGTAACGAGAACTGCTGTTGAGGTCCCAACTCAACAGCGTAGACCGTGCTAGAGGAACTATGGCCCTCTGTATCATCCTGTGGTCGGATTGCAGAAGATAGGGTGCTTTGGCCCGAAGACAAATCAAAGTACCAGGGTACCAAAATGAAGATTTGCCGTAAATTGAGAAATATCCTAGGGACAAAAAAGGTGGAATACACGAGTAATAACACTGATATTCAGTAATAACACTGAAACAGCAAGCTGAGAGTGTTTTAGCATATCGTCGATAACCATAAAAGGTTGATGCAAAAGCTGGAGAAACAGGCAGGAGTAACTGGTAGGGCGCTCCAGTGGATAGGGGAGTACCTAAGCAATAGGAAGCAGAGAGTTACAGTGAGGGGTGAGACCTCAGAATGGCGTGAAGTCACCAGTGGAATCCCACAGGGCTCTGTGCTTGGACCTATCCTGTTTCTGATATACGTAAATGGTCTCCCAGAGGGTATAGACTCATTCCTCTCAATGTTTGCTGACGACGCCAAAATTATGAAAAGGATTAAGACAGAGGAGGACAGCTTGAGGCTTCAAGAAGGCCTGGACAAGCTGCAGGAATGGTCGAACAAATGGCTGTTAGAGTTTAACCCAAGCAAATGTAATGTAATGAAGATAGGGGTAGAAAGCAGGAGACCAGATACAAGGTATCATTTGGGAGATGAGATACTTCAAGAGTCAGAGAGAGAGTCAGATCTGGGGTTTGATATCATGCCAGACCTGTCCCCTGAAGCTCATATCAAGAGGATAACATCAGCGACATATGCCAGGTTGGCTAACATAAGAACGGCCCCCTCCCCATCCGGCCCGTTGGCGTCGTGAGGGGGCTTCGTGGTTGGCTGCCGGAGTGTGATGCTCCGTGGGACAGTCCTCTGTCTTTTTATGGCCTTGCACTCCTGCTGCTGTCTTCTCTAATTATGCCGGATAGCTTTTCTTTTTCATTATGTTTCGTTTTTCTCCCCCCTCTTTTCCTATCTGCTTGTCGTTTCCTGCCGACCTTTTGCTTGTTTTGGATTATTTCTTTGGACTTCTTCTATTTTGACGCCCGGGTGCTTGGGGAGGCATACTCTTGCACCCGTAGAACTGTTGTACCCGACGTCTCGAGCGAGGGGAACCTTTTATTGTCAATCCCCCTTTCGTCGCTGAACCCGATCTCGACGGACTGACGGTTCTTAAGGTGGCATTTGTGGGGCGTATACTCACGACGCACCCCTAGGGGGCCCAGGCATGATCGGCGATAGCTTCCTGTTGGGTGTCCTGCCTCTAATTGTGGCTCCATGGTGGATATGGGGGCACATTCGGGGATGAATTTCTTTCTCTTCGTCTCTATGTCGATGAATGTTTCCGTTGTACCCTCTCAGGCTCGTGGGTGGGCGACCAAGCCTCCGAGTCGGCCTGTATTGGAAGACCAGGCTCTGTAGCTCCCGCTGCGTTGGGCCCCGACCTTGCTTCTCCTTTGACCGTCCTGACTTCTTCCCCCAGCTCTCCTCCCTCCTCTGTGGTTGGGTCGAGCCTCCAGCCCCCAGTGGTGACCACTTCGTCCCCTGGTGCGGCTAAGTCTCTCGTTGTGACTACTGCGCCTTTTGACCCCTCTCTCTCTGGGGGTTCTCAACGCCGTTCGCGCCATGGCCGCACTCGCTCGATTCCTTCCCGTGCTGACGCGTATCAGGCCTTGTTTGGTCCTGCTTCATGGGCCAAATACTTTGATCTCCTCCTCCTTGATTCTGCGCCTCCTGATGATTTCTCCCTCCATCGGCATCTTGTAGATTCCGTGGATGCGTCTGTTACTTTAAACCCCACTCGTCTCGGTACACGTGTCGTTGCTGCTCCTTCTCAGGATGCTGCTTCCCACTTGGCTGCCTTATCTTGCCTTGGCGAGATCCCTGTTCGGGTCTCCAAGAACGTTCGGATGAATGCCAGTGTTGGCACTATTCTCCTCCCACCCCATGTTGCAATTGGTGTTCGGAATCTGCAGGATTGCCACGATGATATTCGGCATATCCTTGATGCCCAAGGCCATTCTGTCCTCCAGGTTGACTCGTTTACTCGTCCCCCTCGTGGTCATCGCCGTCAACCCCTTCGCGTTGTGAAGATCACCTTTGATGGTAGGACCCTTCCATCCTCCGTCATTCTTGCTGGTGCTAGGTGCTCTGTCCAGGAGTATATTCCTTCTCCTCGACTTTGTACCAAGTGCTGGAGGTTTGGGCATGGTGCCCTCCGCTGTTCTAGGACTGTCTCTCTCTGTCCTTTGTGTGGGGGTGAAGGTCACTGTAAGTCGGAGTGCACTTCTCCCCAAGCTCGCTGCCTCAACTGCGGTGAGGCCCATCCTACCTTCTCCCGTGCCTGTGTCCATTACAAGCTTGAGGCAGCCGTCCTCAACCTGAAGCACCGGGAGCGTTTATCTTTTCCTGAGGCGAGGCGCCAGGTTCGCCGGCTCTCGCCTTATACTAACGTCTCTTAATGCTCGCGTGTTGCGCTCTTCCTCTCCTCGTCCTTCCTCAGACTCACAACCGTTTCCGGGCCTTGGACCCTGATTCGCCCACTGCCCCCTCCTCTGTTCCTTTGCGTTCTGTCCCGAGGGGTCCCCCTCCTGGTCCTCTGTCTGGGGTTCCCCTTTTTTCTACCCGGTCTGTCATGTCTCCTGTGTCTTCTTCCTTGTCTCCCTCCGATCCTCCTTCCCACCCTCTTCCTCCATCTATCGGCTCTCCCCGCCGCCTGTCGGTGCAGGCGGATGTCCATCGCTCTCCTAACGGCCGTCGTGTGTGCTCTCGTTCAGCTTCTCCTGTTGAGACACTGGAATCCGTTGCCCGGTATGTAGTTGCTGGGACACCGGTCTCTTTAAGTCAGAAGCGTAAGCCTGGCTCCTCTCCTTCCTCCTCCCCGGCGGGTAAGAAGGCTTCGCTTTCTTCCTCAGCTCCTACTTCTGGCTCTGTTGCTCCTTCCCCTCCCATTTCAGTGATTGCGCCCCCTGTATGGGGGCTATGGAGGTTTCTTTGGCCCCTGCTTCCCTTTCGGTTGCTGCTCTTGCTGAGGTGCGCTCCCCTCTTTCTACTCCCCCTCTTCCTGCTGCTGTCCTTGACTGCTCCTCTCTGAGTCTCCTCCTCTTCCTCCTCCTCCTCCGGACCCCGCCCGCCCACCTCTGATCTGTTCTCCCGTTTCCTTCCCTCCGTCTTTGCTCAGTTTACCCATGCCCCCTAACCCTGACTTTGCTGACCCTGATCGCGACCCTGATATTCTTTAACATGCTTTGTTGCTCTTTCGCCTTTGTTTCTTCCTTGTTCTCTGTTTTTGTCCTTTCTCTTCTCGTCGTTGTCCATTCTTCAATGGAACGTTCGAGGTTATTACGCCAATTTCCTCGAACTCCAACTTCTGATTTCGCGGTTTTCGCCCCTTTGTGTCTGTCTCCAGGAGCCGATGCTTGGTGCTCGTCCTGGTCGTTTTCGTGGCTATTCCTTTCTCTCCCCCCCCCCCCCAGCCATTGCTGGGGCTTCTAATTCTTCTGCTCTCTTGATTCGTGCTGATGTTCCCTCTGTTCCTTTACTTTTTCCTTCGCCTCTCCATTGTTCTGCTGCTCGTATCTTTGTGGGGAAATGGTACACAGTTTGTTCCATTTATCTCCCCCCGAGTGTCCCGCTTTCTCTTCCTGATTTGAAACGCCTCCTAGATTCCTTGCCGGAGCCTGTGCTCCTGCTGGGTGACTTCAATTGTCACCCCAAAGAGAATGACGACGTTCTGACGAATACCCGGGGTCGCCTTCTTGAGCCGTTTCTCCTCTCTTCTTCCCTGTCTCTTCTGAATTCTGGTGAGCCCACTCATTTGGACTCTCGGACTCGCACCCTTTCTTGTCTTGATCTTTCTCTCTGCTCTTCTTCTCAATACTTAGATTTCACGTGACAGGTTCTTGATGACCTCCATGGAAGTGATCATTTCCCCATCCTTGTTTCCTTTTTCTCTTTTCGCCCTTCCCTCTCTTTCCCTAGGTGGCAGTTTGCTAAGGCGGACTGGACCCTATTTACCCTCAGTGCTGCTCTCTCTGACCTCTCCCTTCTGCCTCTCTCTCGCGCTCTCCTCCTTTTTCATGACACTGTCTTCAACGCTGCCCTCCGCTCTATTCCTCGCTCTTCCTCTCGGGGTCCACGGAAGTGCGTTCCCTGGTGGAATGCGGACTGTGCTCGGGCTGTCCGCTGTAAGCGTGCAACCTGGAAGAGGCACCGCCGTAGGCAGACGACCGATTCTTTTCTTTTCTTTCGGAAAGCGAGTGCGGTGGCCCGTAGGGCCATCCGTACGGCTAAACGTGAATGTTGGGCATCTTATGTCTCAACAATTACGTCCGAAACTCCTCTGGCCCAGATCTGGAAGCGTATCCGCAAGATAGCGGGTAAGTTCGTTCCCGGTGTTTCACTGGTCCTTCACCTCCATGATACTCTTGTGGCGGACCTGTTGCAGGTCGCTTCCGTACAGGGTTCCCACTTTTCTTCTGTTAGCTCTGGTCTTCATCTTCCCCAATCTTTCCTTCTTCGTAAACCTGTCCTTGAGTCTCGTCCTTTAGATTTCGCACTCGTCTTCAGCTTCCCTATAATGATCCCTTCTCTCTCTCTCTCTGAACTTCGTTCTGCCCTGGCCCTCTGCGGTTCTACGGCGGCGGGCTCCGATAGTATTCATTATGAGATGCTTCGCCATCTCCCTCCGTGCACGTCTCAGTATTTACTGAGTCTGTATAATCGGATCTGGGAGTCGTCGTCAGTCCCTGAGGACTGGCTCGATGCCGTTGTCCTCCCTGTTCGCAAACCGGGGTCTCTGGGTATTTACCCTAAGGACTTTCGCCCTATTGCCCTCACAAGTTGTGACTGCAATCGTCTGATGTGGTTCCTGGAACACCATCACCTCCTCTCCCCTTCTCAATTTGGTTTCCGCAAGTGCCGCAGCACGACAGATGTCCTGGTGAACTCGGAGGTCTATATTCGTACTGCTTTTGCTGCGAAGACCTCCGTTGTTGCCGTCCTTTTTGACCTGGAAAAGGCATACGACACCACTTGGCGATATCATATTCTATCTCAACTTCATTCTTTTGGCCTTCGTGGTCGTCTCCCTCTCTTTCTCCGCACCTTCCTCTCTCGTCGTTCCTTTCGGATGCGCCTTGGTACCGCTCTCTCTGCCTGTTTTCAGCAATACGAAGCTGTGCCCCAGGGTAGTGTTCTGAGCAATACTCTTTTACTGGTTGCCCTCAATGGTCTTCTTTCCTCTCTTCCTTCAGGTGTCTTCTCCGCTCTCTATGTCGATGATCTTACCCTTTGCTGTCTGGGTGATGATTCGCATCTCCTTCAGTGCCGGCTTCAACTTGCAATTGATGCCGTGTCGTCTTGGGCCACCGATCAAGGCTTCAAGTTTTCTACTTCTAAGACTTGTGCCATGACTTTTACGCGGAAACGGGTCGTTCTTCGTCCCTCTTTGTCACTTTATGGTCATCCCCTTGAGTACAAAGATTCCGCGAAGCTTTGTGGTTATTCCTTGACACTCGTTTGTCTTGGTCTCCCCATATCTCTTACCTCTGTGTTGAGTGCTCTAAGGCCCTTACCCTCCTTCGGGTCTTGTCCCATACTTCTTGGGGGGCAGATAGGCGCACTCTCCTTGCTTTACATTCCTCTCTCGTCCTGTCTAAGCTCGATTATGGTTGTCCTGCTTACTCGTCTGCTTCTCCTTCTACTCTTCGCCATCTTGATGCTTTGCACCATACTGGGTTGCGCCTCAGTTCTGGTGCCTTTCGTTCGACTCCCGTCCTTAGCTTGTTTGTTGACACTAGCTTCCTGTCTCTCCAAGACCGCCGTGATCGCTATTGTCTTTGCTATCTTGCGCGGTCAACATCTTTCCTCTCGCCTCTGTCGTGCTTTAACTTTTACCCCTCCTGCGGTTCCTGTTCCTCTTCACCACCTCCCTTTTTCTGTCCGGTTATCTCGCCTACAGGACTCTTTCCGTTCGTATTTGTAATATTTCTCCTCGTGTTGTTCCTTCTTTGCCCCCGTGGAGAGTCCCTCTTCCGCGGTTTTGTACATCCTTGACCCGTATCACTAAAGCTTTTACCCCTTCCCTTTCTAAAACGCCTTTTCCTTGAGCACTTTTCTTCTCACTCCCGCTCAGTTTCTGTCTTCACCAATGGGTCTAAGTCTGCGGACGGTGTTGGCTACTCTGTTGTTTTTCCTGATCGCACTTATATGTGTCGCTTACCTCCGGAGACTAGCATCTTTACAGCGGAGCTTTATGCTATTCTCTATGCTCTTCGTCTCCTGCTTTCTCGTTGTCAGTCTTCCTTTGTAGTTGTTGTTGACTCTCGTAGTGCCCTCATGGCTCTCGGGTCCTTTAATCCGGTTCATCCAGTAGTTGTCGAGATCCAGCATTGGCTGTTTCTTGTTCTCAGTAAATTTAAGTCGGTTGAGTTTTGTTGGGTTCCCAGCCATATTGGTGTGTCTTTAAATGAGCATGCGGATGCTGCCGCCAAGGAAGCTGTCCGCTCTTGTCCCATCTCTCGTAAAGGTATTCCATATTCCGACTTTTACCCGGTTATCCATTCCTCCGTCCTTACCCGTTGGCAGGCTTCTTGGTTGTCTGTTACTGGTAACAAACTACGTACTCTTAAATGTTGTGTTTCCTCGTGGCCGTCCTCCTTCCACCGTAACCGGCGGTGGGAAACAGCTCTGGCGAGGTTGCGTATTGGCCATACTCGCTTAATCCATGGTCACTTGATGGAGCACCGCCCTGCTCCTTATTGTCCTAGTTGCATTGTCCCTCTTACGGTCGTGCATGTCCTTCTTGAATGTCCTGACTTCCAGGACGAGCGTGTGTCCTGCTTTCCGACCGCCCCTCGCGGTCACCTGTCCCTCGATAGAATTCTTGGTGACTCGGATACTTTTGATATTGTTCGCCTTATGCGGTTTTGTTCTCGTATTGGCATCCTTGGTGATGTTTAGCGCCCTCTGATTATTTTGCGCATTTGATGGTGCTACATAGCCTTCCCGGTTTGGTGCCTTCTTTTGATAATTACTTGCTTACTAACAGAAGAACGGCCTTTAGAAACTTGTGTTAGGAATCTTTCAGAACATTATATACCACATATATCAGACCAATCTTGGAGTATGCGGCTCCAGCATGGAGTCCATATCTAGTCAAGCATAAGACTAAACTGGAAAAGGTTCAAAGGTTTGCCACCAGATTAGTACCCGAGCTGAGATGTATGAGCTACGAGGAGAGACTACGGGAATTATACCTCACTTCGTTGGAAGAGAGAAGAGTTAGGGGGGACATGATCACCACATTCAAGATTCTCAAGGGAATCGACAGAGTAGATAAAGACAAGTTATTTAACAGAAGGGGCACACACACTAGGGGACACAGGTGGAAACTGAGTGCCCAAATGAGCCACAGAGATATTAGAAAGAACTTTTTTAGTGTCAGAGTGGTTGACAAATGGAATGCATTAGGAAGTGATGTGGTGGAGGCTGACTCCATACACAGTTTCAAGTGTAGATATGATAGAGCCCAATAGGCTCAGGAACCTGTACACCTCTTGATTCACGGTTGAGAGGCAGGACCAAAGAGCCAGAGCTCAACCCCCGCAAGCACAATTAGGTGAGTACACACACACACACACACACACACACACACACACACACACACACACACACACACACACACACACACACACACACACACACACACACAAGGAAGTGTGTGAGGAACTGAATAATTCCACGAGGTCTTCACCTTAGAGCAAGGAGAAACCCCAGAGATAAGAGAGGGAATATCTAACCAGGAACCACTGGAAGAGTTTGAGATTACCAGCGGGGAAGTAAGGAAGTGTTTACTAGAGTTGGATGTGACAAAGGCTACAGGCCCAGATGGAATCTACCCTCGGATACTAAAGGAAGGAACAGAAGAACTGTGTCTGCCACTCTCCATAGTGTACAACAAATCACTGGCAACAGGGGAATTGCCAGAAATTTGGAAAGCAGCTAACATAGTCCCGATAAACAAGACAGGGGATAGACAGGAGGCACTAAACTACAGGCCAGTGTCCCTAACCTGCATATCATGCAAGCTGATGGAGAAGATTTTGCGAAGAAAGCTAGCGGAACATCTGGAGCGAAAGAACTTTGTAACACAGCATCAACATGGGTTCAGGTATGGCAGGTCCTGCCTCACAGGGTTACTTGAATTCTACGACCAGGCAACAAAAATCAGGCTAGAAAGGAAAGGGTGGCCAGACTGCATATTTTTGGATTGTCAGAAAGCCTTTGATACAGTGCCACACAAGAGGCTAGTGAAAAAGCTGGAGATGCAGGCCGGTGTGAAAGGGAAGGTACTCCATTGGATAAAGAAATACCTAAGCAACAGGAGACAACGAGTCAGTGTGAGGGGTGAGGTCTCAGATTGGCGAGACGTTACATGTGGAGTCCCGCAGTGGTCAGTCCTTGGACCTATACTGTTTCTGATATATGTAAATGATCTCCCAGAGGGTATAGAATCGTTTCTCTCAATGTTTGCTGATGATGCAAAAATTATGAGGAGGATTGAAACAGAGGATGATAGTAGGAGGCTACAAGATGACCTAGACAGACTGAGTGAATGGTCCAACAAATGGCTGTCGAAGTTCAACCCGAGAAAATGCAAAGTAATGAAACAAGGCAGTGGAAACAGGAGGCCAGACACAGGATACAGAATAGGAGATGAAGTACTTAATGAAACGAAGAGAGAGAAAGATCTAGGAGTTGATATCACACAACCTGTCTCCTGAAGCCCACATAAAAAGAATAATGTCTGCGGCGAGGCTGGCTAACATTAGAACAGCGTTCAGGAACCTGTGTAAGGAATCATTCAGAATCTTGTACACCACATATGTAAGACCAACCCTTGAGTATACGGCCCCAGCATGGAGCCCGTACCTTGTCAAGCACAAGACGAAGCTGGAAAAAGTCCAAAGGTATGCCACTAGACTAGTCCTAGAACTAAGAGGCATGAGTTACGAGGAAAAGCTGCTGGAAATGCACCTTACGACCCTGGAGAACAAAAGAGTAAGGGGACACATCTTGAGGTTATCTTGAGTTGATTTCGGGGCTTTTTTAGTGTCCCCGCGGCCCAGTCCTTGACCAGGTCTCCACCCCCAGGAAGCAGTCCGTGTCAGCTGACTAACTCCCAAGTACCTATTTACTGCTAGGTAAGAGGGGCATAGGGTGAAAGAAACTCTGCCCATCGTTTCTCGCTGGCGCCCGGGATCGAACCCGGGACCACAGGATCACAAGCCCAGTGTGCTGTCCGCTCGGCCGACCAGCTCCTCGGCCGACATGATCACAACCTACAAAATCCTCAGGGGGATCGACAGGGTAAACAAGGATAAACTATTCAACACTGGTGGTACGCGAACAAGGGGACACAGGTGGAAACTGAGTACCCACATGAGCCACAGGGACGTTAGAAGGAACTTTTTCAGTGTCAGAGTAGTTAATGGATGGAATGCATTAGGCAGTGATGTGGTGGAGGCTGACTCCATACACAGTTTTAAATGTATATATGATAGAGCCCAGTAGGCTCAGGAATTTGTACACCAGTTGATTGACAGTTGAGAGGCGGGACCAAAGAGCAAAAGCTCAATCCCCGCAAGCACAAATAGGTGAGTACAAATAGGTGAGTACACACACACACACACATTAGGTGAGTACACACACGGGGCCGGTGGGTGACTGGACAGCACGCTGAACACGTGATCCTGTTGTCCCGGGTTCGATTCCCGGCGCCGGCGAGAAACAATGGGCTGAGTTTCTTTCGCCCTGATGCTCCTGTTACCTAGCAGTAAAGAGGTACCTGGGTGTTAGTCAGCTGTCACGGGCTGCCTCCTGGTGTGTGTGTGTGTGTGTGTGTGTGTGTGTGTGTGTGTGTGTGTGTGTGTGTGTGTGTGTGTATGAATTGCTTACATAAATTTCGCAAAAAAACAAGCTTGGGTTTTAATCCTATGTTATACATGTGAGAAGACATTGCCATTACCAGTTATGATTAGTGATATAATACTTACCACTTCTCCACCTCCATTACGACTGTGACATATCATACTCTGTACATTGTTCCAACAACCAATGCCTGTGAACAAATTGTTTTATTATATTATGAGGTAGACAATAAGTGGAATAACATAATTATTAATCTTTTATATTATTTGAATTTGAATGTTATTTTTAAAGTTATATATAGCTTATGATTCAATAATTATGGCAGCTGACAGTTGAGATAATCATCCTATATTGTACCAATTCCGGCATCTTTCTAGCATTACTGCAGACTCTGTAAATACTCTCACAGCTCTGCTTGGTACCTTCATTTTTCCTTGTCATTGCTTCTTATAGAAATTCATACACTGTTCACATCTGTCAATTTTAATGGGATGTTGCCCTTAAACGCTTAATTTATGGATGAAGTCTATGGTATCTGCCACAGCTGCCAGCTCTGAGGGGCTGAGGTTGTGGTGATCCACGACTTGGATGTTAATGGAAAAAAATGACTATATATTATTGACCAGGCCAGGGAGAGTTTGTTTGTCCGCTGCCTGACTTATATTCCTGTGGTTTGTTACTTATTTCTTAACTGAAAAAGTTATGCTCTTCGTCAAGAGAATTATAAGTACTCTTATGTTACATTCACTTTGTGTGACATTCGTTCCTTTTACGTACCTTCCCTTTTGTAATTCCTCTGATAGATCACTGAAGAAAAAATAATATTTCTTTAACTGTAGATTAAATTCTTTATGTATCACCAAGAAAAATTTACTAATGTTCTTAGTGGAAAATTGTCTATTACAGGTTCATCGTAATCATCATCAGGAGTCTTGATTTTTCATCATTCACATTTATCCCTACGAGTCATTTCTATATTTCATGGAAGTGGCGCACTAGAATCTTCTCGAAGGTTACTTCAACCTACATATCAACTTACACCTTAGACCTTGACCTTAGACTTAGAACTTAAACCTTGACCTTAGACTTTGACCTTAGACTTAGACCTTAGACTTAGACCTTGACCTTAGACCTTGACCTTAGACTTAAACCTTAGACTTAGACCTCAGACTTAGACCTTAGACAGTGTTTAGCTCTAAGTCATAAACAAGCAACTCTGTAATTCGTAATAACTATTTGTACTCTTAAATATATGGGAACTTAATTTAGTCAATTTCGTAAGAAATTTTTTACAATGGTTTTAACTTCATGTATGTTGAAGCCTAGTGTTGCTTCTCTCTACATATGTCCATGAGCTGTGTCTCGCACCTACATGTTTGTCAAGAAGCTTTTGTTGATCCTTCAATTTGTGTCGTTCCTCGTCACGTATTAGAACATATCCAATCAAATCAAATAGATATATCTAACCATATTTTCAAAATATTAAACGATTCAATGTCTATTTACGTTACCCATCAATTTGTTCCATAAATCAATTTCCCAGTTTCCTAACCAGTATTTTTCTGTGTTCTGTTTAGTGTTTATATATTTTGAACCTAATTTATATCTCATTGCTGAAACATTTCATCCATTTTTATACTTCAATCATCTCTCTCTTCTTACTGTTCATCTCACTGTAAAATATAAAATAATGCTTTAAATTACATTTTATTAGGAAGGTTTCAAATTAAAGGTCTTAATTTTGTGTTTAGTGTTCATGTGGGTTGAAGATACTTTATGTCCGTTCAAAAGTATGGAGAGCAAAGCTGAACATTATAATCTATATGAGGCATAACAAAGGGGAAGACAGAGCTGAAGACTTTTACATAATGTCTAATTCCTAACGCTTCTAGATATAATTTCCAGTATCCTATTTCCTATATTTTGTATGTTTGTATTTTTCATATGCTTAAAGAGGAGCAAAAAGCTGGTAGATATGCATAATTGCATAAATATACAAAATAAAGAAAATTGGATACTGAAAATTATATCTACAAGCGTTACGAATTAGACATTTTGTATGTCTATCAGCTTTTTTATTCTCTTTCATTGCATTCATTACATATGATTGTTATTGGTTTCTCCTCTCCAGGCATGTATCTCCTTTCCATAAATGCAAATGAACTTTTTAGCCCCTATCAATGAATGTCCCATGAGCTGTTGCTGTTACTGTCCATGGATATGAAGAGCTGCCATGCTCTTCATTAAGTATGCAAACGGGACATGTTGCTCATTTACGTCCAAGTGCTTTTTTTCTCCTCTCTGTGTATTTCCAAGAGCTGCACTACTTCTCACAATGGATATCCAAGAGTTTTGTTGCTCCTCTCTGTGTGTATCAAGGGTTGGTTGTGCCCCTTCGCAAGGAATAGGAGAGGTGTGTAGTTCCTCTTCACGTCCATACGTTCCGAGGCTCGGTCGTTCATCTGTGTTTCTCTCCACGTAAGCCTTAGAAATAAACATCCTCTGGCAATACACTCTTGTTTCTATTGTTAATCTTAGAGTAAAGAGCTTCGATTTCACTAATTTTTGTATTTTGCAGCTATTATGAGGTGCATCTTGACACCTTGCTCCATCAATTCAAAAAGAGCTTGATGGATAATGATCATATTTTGTTATAAGTTCTTTCGTCTGATGAGCTCTTTATTCAGAAACTTTGTATGTGTTTCAGTCAGTTTATATACAAGTGAAAACAAAATTTGTCTTTAAAAGACTAAAGGTTTCACAAAGTAATACAGTTTTAAGTAACATTTTAAATGTACTTTACGTCAAATCCATTTGAGTGATTAAATTCACTTGGTAAATTATGAAGAGCATTGCTACAAAAAGTATTTAACATCTGAAGACAATGCAATATCCAAAACATGTGAAAACATAAATTTCTTTTCTTCAGTAATAACTCCAAATATGATTGCAAAACCAGCTATTAAAAAAAATACAATTTTAAAATAAATAATGAACAAAATAAGACTTACAAACACGGTAGTAGTTTTGTAAGTTTTCATCCTGAAGGAAGAAGAGGTCACAGTCCCGTACACCCATACAGTAAAACACCATGGAGAAGTTAGTGGAGTAGTTGGAGGCTAGGCTGCTGGAGGAGTTAGTTGACGACGGCATGGCGGCAAGTTTCCTGATTATGTGTCCTCGTTCATCCCCCGTTGCGGTCACGTCTGTCAGTCAAAACAAACGGAAAAACATTAAGAAGTGTCTTGTTAAAGGGTTGCATGGTCACCAAAAAACATAGTTTTCATAATAACTGTGTAGTGAAGTAACGCTGGTACATAAGCAGAACTTTGCTGTTTGTCACCTGAGGGTCAGAGGCCTAATAAACTAATGATCACCTAAGGCACGGGTCTAGTATCACAAGTCAGAGAGTTAATATGTTGCTTGTCACTAAGGCCCGGGTCTAGTATCACAACCCCAGGGAGTTCATATGATGCTTGTCACTAAGGCCCGGGTCTGTGTCACATCCAAATCTACCATATACTTCCTCACCTCCCCACTGGTAATCACACACTCCTCTAGTGGTGTCTGGTTAGATATTCCCTCTCTCATGTCTTTGACTTCTCCTTGCTCTACTGTGTAGACCTCCTGGAATTTGTAATTGAGTTCTTTGCAAACTTCTTTGAAGTTTGTAGTGAATCTGTCCAATGTGTGTGTGTGTGTGTGTATACACACCTAATTGTGCTTGTGGGGGTTGAGCTCTGACTCATTGGTCCCACCTCTCAACTGTCAATCAACTGACGTACAGATTCCTGAGCCTACTGGGCTCTATCATATCTACATTTGAAACTGTGTATAGAGTCAGTCTCTACCACATCACTGCCTAATGCATTTCATCTGTTAACTGCTCTAACACTGAAAAAGTTCTTTATAACTTCCCTGTGACTCATTTGGGCACTCAGTTATCACCTGTGTTTGCGTACCACCCGTGTTAAACAGTTTATCTTTATCTACAATGTCAAATTCCTCTGAGAATTTTGTAGGTAGTGATTATGGCTTCCCTTATTCTTCTGTCTTCCAGTGTCGTGAGGTGCATTTCCAGCAGCCTTTCTTCGTAACTCATGCCTCTTAGTTCTGGGACTAGCCTAGTGGCATATCTCTGAACTTTTTCAAGCTTCGCTTTGTACTCACCTAGTTGTGTTTGCGGGGGTTGAGCTCTGGCTCTTTCTCCCCGCCTCTCAACTGTCAATCAACTGGTGTACAGATTCCTGAGCCTATTGGGCTCTATCATATCTATATTTGAAACTGTGTATGGAGTCTGCCTCCACCACAACACTACTTAATGCATTCCATTTTTTAACTACCCTGACGCTGAAAAAAATCTTTCTAACGTCTCTGTGGCTCATCTGGGTACTAAGTTTCCACCTGTGTCCCCTTGTTCGTGTTCCACCTGTGTCCCTTTGTTCGTGTCCCACCCGTGCTAAAGAATTTGTCTTTGTCCACCCTGTCAATTCCCCTGAGAATTTTGAAGGTGGTTATCATGTCTCCCCTTACTCTTCTGTTTTCCAGGGTTGTGAGGTTCAGCTCCCTTAGCCTTTCCTCGTAACTCATTCCTCTCAGTTTCGGGATCAGTCTGGTGGCATACCTCTGAATCTTCTCTAACTTCGTTTTGTGTTTAACTAGGTATGGACTCCAGGCTGGAGTTGCATACTCCAGGATTGGTATTACAATAGTGGTATACAGGGTCCTGAACGATTCCTTACACAAATTTCTAAAGGCAGTTCTTATCTTGGCCAGTCTAGCATATGCCGCTGATGATATGCTTTTGATGTGGGCCTCTGGGGACAGGTTCGGTGTGATATCGACCCCCAGATCTTTCTCTATATTTGACTCTTGCAGGATTTCACCTCCCAGATGGTACCTTGTGTTCAGCCTTCCGCTCTCTTCGCCTAATTTCATTACTTTACACTTTCCTGAGTTGAACTTTAGCAGCCATTTTCTAGATCATTCCTCCAGTTTGTCCAGATCGTCCTGTAGTCTCTGTCTATCTTCATCTGTTTTAATTCGTCTCATAATTTTTGCATCATCTGCAAACATTGAGAGGAATGAGTCTATACTCTCTGGAAGGTCATTTACATATACTAGAAACAGGATGGGTCCGAGTACAGAACCCTGTGGAACCCCGCTGGTGACATTTCGACACTCTGACGTCCCCCCCCCCCTCATCACCGTTACTCGCTGTTTCCTATTGCTTAGATACTCCCTTATCCACTGGAGCACCTTACCTTTTACTCCTGCCTGCTGCTCCAACTTTTGTAACAGCCTTTTGTGAGGTACTGTGTCAAAGGCTTTCTGACAGGCCAAGAAAATGCATTCTGTCCACCCTTCTCTTTCCTGCCTAATTTGTGTTGCTTGGTCATAGAATCCTTGTGCTTGCATACTCCAGGATTGTTATTACATATGAGGTATACAAGGTTCTGAATGATGCCTTACACAGGTTCCTGAAGGCAGTTCTGATGTTAGCCAGCCTCGCATACGCCGCAGATGTTATTCTTTTGATGTGGGATTCAGGAGATGGGTTTGGTGAGATATCAACTCCTAGATTCTTCTTTCTGTCTATTTCATGAAGGACTTCATCTCCCATTTTGTATCTTGTGTCTGGCTTCCTGTTTCCACTGCCTAGTTTCATTAACCTTACATTTACTCGGGTTGAACTTTAGTAGCCATTTGTTGGACTATTCATTCAGTCTGTCTAGGTCTCATACCTCTGTAGCCTCATACTGTCTTCCTCCATCTTAATCCTCCAATTTTTGCATCACCAGCAAACAGTGAGAGGAATAATTCTACACCCTCTGGAAGATCAGTTACATATGAAATAAACAGTATGGGTCCAAGGACTGAACCCTGCGGGACCCCACTGGTGACGTCTCGCCAATCTGAGACATCACCCCTCACAGTGACTTGCTGTCTTATGTTACTTAGGTACTCCCTTATCCAATGGAGTACCTTCCCCTTCACTCTTGCCTGCATCTCCAGCTTTCGCACTAACCTCATGTGTGGTACTGTGTCAAAGGCTTTCTGGCAATCCAAAAATATGCAGTCTGCCCATCCCTCTCTTTCTTGCCTGATTTTTGTTGCCTGATCGTAGAATTCAAGTAATCCTGTGAGGCAAGACTTGCCATCACTGAACTAATATTGATGCTGTGTTACAAGGTTCCTACGCTCCAGTTGTTCCACTAGCTTTCTTCGCACACTCTTCTCCATCAACTTGCATGGTATGCAGGTTAGGGACACTGGCCTGTAGTTCAGTGCCTCCTGTCTATCCCCTTTCTTGTATACCGGGACTATATTAGCTGTTTTCCAAATTTCTGGCAGTTCCTCTGTTGTCAGTGATTTGTTATACACTATGGAAAGTGGCAAGGATAGTGCTTCTGCTCATTCCTTTAGTATCCAAGGGGAGATTCCATCTTGGCATATAGCCTTTGTCACATCCAACTCTAGTAACAACTTCCTTACTTGCCCACTGATAATCTCAAACTCTTCTAGTGGTTCCTGATTTACTATTCCTTCTCTTATCTCTGGAATTTCTCCTTGCTCTAAGGTGAAGACCTCTTGGAATTTTTTATTCAGTTCCTCACACACTTTCTTGTCATTTGTAGTGAATCCTTCTGCCCCGTCCTTAATTTCATTACCTGTTACTTTACTGTTGTTTTTCTCCTGATGTGGCTGTGCAGCAATTTAGGTTGAGTCTTTGCCTTGCACGCGATGTCATTTTCGTATTGTCTTTCTGCCTCTCTTCTCATCCTGACATATTCGTTCCTGGCACTCTGGTATCTTTTTCTACTCTCAGGTGTCCTGTTATTCCTATAGGTTCTCCACGCCCATTTACTTTGCTGCTTAGCTAGCCTTCATCTCTGATTAAACCTCGGGTTTCTCATCTTCATTTCGTTGCCTTCTTCTTTGATTGAGACAAACTTCTTCGCTGCCTCCTTGCACTTCTGCGTGAAGTAGTCCATCTTGTCTTGGGCAGTCTTTCCCCTGAGCTCTGTTTCCCATGTAATATCTGTTAGGAATATTCTTATCTCCTCATAGTTTCTTTTACGGAATTCCAGCCTGTTGTTTTCAGTATCTTTTCTCGAGTTCAGTAACCCTTCTTCAACCAGATACTCAAACACCAGTGTACTGTGGTCGCTCATTCCAACTGGGGCCTCAAAACCGATTTCCATTATGTCGGAGTCGTTCAGAGTGAAAACTTGGTCGAGTCTCGCTGGTTCATCGTTTCCTCTCATCTTAGTGGGTTCCCTGACATGTTGGCTTAAGAAGTTTGTTGTCGCCACCTCCATTAGTTTGGCTCTTCATGTATCCTCTCCTCCATGTGGTTCCTTGTTCTCCCAGTCTGTCCTTCCATGATTGAAGTTCCCCCATGATGTGCAGATGGGATCTATTTCTACAGGCAGCAGAGGTTTCCTACTCAATTATAGTGTTAACTGTTGTGTTGTTGTTGTCATACTCTTGCCTGGGTCTTCTGTCATTTGGCGGAGGGGTTGTATGTCACTGCTACTACTACTTTTTGGTCCTCCCATTGTCACTGTGCCCGTTATGTAGTCTCTGAACCCCTTGCAGCCCGGGATGACAATCTCCTTGAAACTCTATTCCTTTCTCATTAGTAGGGCCACTCCACCCCCTTCTTTTCCTTTCCTCTCTTTTCTTATTACTGTGTAGTCCTGGGGAAACAATGCATTCATTATGATTCTTGAGAGTTTTGTTTCTGTGAGTCCAATTACATCTGGGTTCACTTCTTGTGCTCTTTCCCTTATTCACTTGCCTTGCTTGTGATCCCATTTTTGTTCGAGTACATCAGCCAGAAACTGACTCTCTTCTGTCCCTTCTCATTTCCTATTGCTTCCCCTGAAGCAGGGAAACAGGGAGGGACCGGGATGGGAGGGCCAATGAAGGGGGACCTGGGGGGATCTGGGTTGTGCGGGGGGCTGGGAGGATCCAATATGGGAAGAGTGGTGTAGGGGGGAGGGCTTGAGGGGGTTGGGAAGAAAAGAGGGCTTGGGGGTGGGGAGGTTTGGGGGGGTGGGTAAGAGGGGGAGGCTTGGGGTAGTGGGTGAGAGGGGGAGGCTTTGGGAGTGCGCAAGAAGGGGAGACTTTGGGAGGGTGTGGGAGGAGGGAAGGTTTGGAGGGATGGGGGGGGGAGGAATGGGGGGCTTGAGGGAGCATAACACGGAGGAGGGCTTGGAGGGGGAGGTTGTGGGAAAGGGAGTGTTGAGGGGGTTGAGGAAGAAGGGAGGGCTTAGGCAGATGAGAGATACTGGAGAGTTTTTTTATGGGGGGGGGAGGGAGAATGAAGGGCTTGGGGGGTGGGGGAGAAGGGAGGGCATGGGGGATTAGGGAAGGCTTGGGGGGAGATGGGAGATCCTGGGGAGGGGAGAGTTGAGTGAGGGTACCCAAGGTGGGCACCCTGGGCACCAGGGGTTGGGGCAGGTAGGGCCTGTATTGGGTGGAGGATGGGGGAGGTGCGTCTCTCATTGTGTCTGTTGAGCTGCTTGTGGAGGGTTCCCCCACTCCCCTCTCGGATTGTAATGCTCGGGGTTGTGGCTCCCTGATTCCTTTCTCTCTCCTTGCATTCCCTCCTCGTGGCTGCTGCCCTTCTTCTGTCGTCCCTTGTCATATCCCTCTGTAGGAATACTTCTTTGAACTTCTGTACATTTGCTAGTCCACTATTCCTTGCTAACAAGTCCTCTTATGTTCACTCCCTTGTGAATACCACCTTTATCAGTCGGTGTCTGTCCTTGTTGTATTGTCCGATCCTGAAAACCTTTTCAATATTTTGGTCAGCCCTCTTTATCTTTACCCCTTTAAGGATCTCATTAACTTCATTTTTGTCCTTGTCTCTCCTGTCCACTGGGCTGGTTCCTGTTTGCTTCTTAATGCCTACTATTGCTATTGCCCTTTTCCGCTCTATCAGCTGGCTAGTACATTTAGCTGCTTCCTGAGAAGAAGCCACTTCCATGGCAATTTCCCTAACTGCAGATCTTGCTTCAGGGCTCTTTTTAAGCAATTCTGGAAAAGAAGGTTGTGTTGTAGAAGTCCCCTCAACAGTAGCATTCCCTTCTGCCTGAGGTACAGTTTGTGTCTGGTATTGGGGGGAGTCTCCTTTAGGATTCTTGTCTCCTCCATTGCTGCCCTTAGTTCATCCTGCAGGTTGGTTATTGTCTCCCTCATTACCCTCAGTCCTTTCACTGAATTCATCCCACATTTGCTGGAATATTCCCTTAATCCAGGCTTCCTCTTCCACCCCATCCTCTGAGTTTGCCCCTACCATGTCCATCTCCCTGCAGTTGATTCCCCGAGTTAGTCTCCTAGCTATGTTTTCTTCCTATGAGAGAGAGAGAGAGAGAGAGGAGAGAGGAGAGAGGAGAGAGAGAGAGAGAGAGGAGGGGAGGAGGGAAGAGTGTCAGCTAGGAGGGGGGAGGTGTGCGTGTGTGTGTGTATTTACCTAGTTGTACTTACCTAGTTGTGCTTGCGGGGGTTGAGCTCTGGTTCTTTGGTCCCGCCTCTCAACTGTCAATCAACTAATGTACAGGTTCCTGAGCCTACTGAGTTCTGTCATATCTACACTTGAAGCTGTGTATGGAGTCAGCCTCCACTACATCACTTCCTAATGCATTCCATTTGTCAACCACTCTAACACTAAAAACGTTCTTTCTAATATCTCTATGGCTCATTTGGGCGCTCAGTTTCCACCTGTGTCCCCTAGTGCGTTTGCCCCTTGTGTTAAATAGCCTGTCTTTATCTACCCTATCAATTCCCTTGAGAGTCTTGAATGTGGTGATCATGTCCCCCCTAACTCTTCTGTCTTCCAGCGAAGTGAGGTTTAATTCCCATAGCCTCACCTCGTATCGTAGCTCATACCTCTCAGCTCGGGTACTAGTCTGGTGGCAAACATTTGAACCTTTTCCATATCTAGTCTTATCCTTGACTAGATATGGACTCCATGTTGGGGCATCATATTCCAGGATTGGCCTGACATATGTGGTATACAAAGTTTTGAATAATTCCTTGCACAAGTTTCTGAATGCCGTTCTTATGTTGGCCAGCCTGGCATATGCTGCTGATGTTATCCTCTTGATATGGGCTGCAGGGGACAGGTCTGACATGAGGTCAACCCCCAAGTCTTTTTCTCTCTCTGACTCTTGAAGAATTTCATCTTCCAGATGATACCTTGTATCTGGCCTCCTGCTCCCTACACCTATCTTCATTACATTACATTTACTTGGGTTAAACTCTAACAACCATTTGTTCGACCATTCCTTCAATTTGTCTAAGTCTTCTTGAAGCCTCAAACAGTCCTCTTCTGCCTTAATCCTTCTCATAATTTTGGCATCGTCAGCAAACATTGAGAGAAATGAATCTATACCCTCCAGGAGATCATTTACATATACCCTCCGGGAGATCATTTACATATTACAATCGGAGGTCTCACTCCTCACCGTAACTCTCTGCTTCCTATTGCTTAGATACTCACTTATCCACTGGAGCACCTTACCAGCTACACCTGCCTGTCTCTCCAGCTTATGTACCTGCCTCTTATGCGGTACTGTGTCAAAGGCTTTTCGACAATCCAAGAAAATGCAGTCCGCCCAGCCCTCTTTTTCTTGCTTAATCTTTGTCACCTGGTCGTAGAATTCTATTAAGCCAGTAAGGCAAGATTTACCCTCCCTGAACCCATGTTGGCGATTTGACACGAAGTCCCTTTTCTCCAGATGTGTTACCAGGTTTTTTCTTAAGATCTTCTCCTTCACCTTGCATGGTATACAAGTCAAGGACACTGGCCTGTAGTTCAGTGCCTCTTGCCTGTCGCCCTTTTTGTATTTTGGGACCACATTCGCCGTCTTCCATATTTCTGGTAGATCTCCCGTCTCCAGTGACTTACTATACACTATGGAGAGTGGCAAGCAAAGTGCCTCTGCACACTCTTTCAGTACCCATGGTGAGATCCCGTCTGGACCAACAGCCTTTCTAACATCCAGATCCAGCAGGTGTCTCTTGACCTCCTCTCTCGTAATTTCCAACTCTTCCAAGGCCGCCTGGTTTACCTCCCTTTCTCCTAGCACAGTGACCTCACCTTGTTCTCTTGTGAAGACCTCCTGGAACGCACCCACGCACGCACGTGCGTGCGAGTGTATGTGTGTGTGTGTGTGTGTGTGTGTGTGTGTGTGTGTGTGTGTGTGTACTCACCTAGTTGTACTCACCTAGTTGTGTTTGCGGGGGTTGAGCTCTGGCTCTTTGGTCCCGCCTCTCAACTGTCAATCAACACGAGTACAGATTCCTGAGCGTATTGGGCTCTATCATATCTACACTTGAAACTGTGTATGGAGTCAGCCTCCACCACATCACTTCCTAATGCATTCCATTTGTCAACCACTCTGACACTAAAAAAGTTCTTTCTAATATCTCTGTGGCTCATTTGGGCACTCAGTTTCCACCTGTGTCCCCGTGTGCGTGTTCCCCTTGTGTTAAATAGACTGTCTTTATCTACCCTACCCTATCTAGGGGCCTCGTAGCCTGGTGGATAGGGGCCTCGTAGCCTGGTGGATAGCGCGCCGGATTCGTAATTCTGTGGCGCGGGTTCGATTCCCGCACGAGGCAGAAACAAATGGGCAAAGTTTCTTTCACCCTGAATGCCCCTGTTACCTAGCAGTAAATAGGTACCTGGGAGTTAGTCAGCTGTCACGGGCTGCTTCCTGGGGGTGGAGGCCTGGTCGAGGACCGGGCCGCGGGGACACTAAAAAGCCCCGAAATCATCTCAAGATAACCTCAAGATAACCCTATCAATTCCCTTCAGAATCTTGAATGTGGTGATCATGTCCCCCCTTACTCTTCTGTCTTCCAGCGAAGTGAGGTTTAATTCCCTTAGTCTCTCCTCGTAGCTCATACCTCTCAGCTCGGGTACTGGTCTGGTGGCAAACCTTTGAAACTTTTCCAGTTTAGTCTTATCCTTGACTAGATATGGACTCCATGCTGGGGCTGCATACTCCAGGATTGGCCTGACATATGTGGTATACAAAGTTCTGAATGATTCTTTATACAAGTTTCTGAATGCCATTCGTATGTTGGCCAGCCTGGCATATGCCGCTGATGTTATCCGCTTGATATGTGCTGCAGGAGACAGGTCTGGCATGATATCAACCCCCAAGTCTTTTTCCTTCTCTGACTCCTGAAGAATTTCCTCTCCCAGATGATACCTTGTATCTGGCCTCCTGCTCCCTACACCTATCTTCATTACATTACATTTGGTTGGGTTAAACTCTAACAACCATTTCTTCGACCATTCCTTCAGCTTGTCTAGGTGTTCTTGAAGCCTCAAACAGTCCTCTTCTGTTTTAATCCTTCTCATAATTTTAGCATCGTCCGTAAACATTGAGAGAAATGAATCGATACCCTCCGGGAGATCATTTACATATATCAGAACAAGATAGGACCGAGTACAGAGCCCTGTGGGACTCCACTGGTAACTTCACGCCAATCGGAGGTCTCACCCCTCACCGTAACTCTCTGCTTCCTATGGCTTAGATACTCCCTTGTCCACTGGAGCACCTTACCAGCTACACCTGCGTGTCTCTCCAGCTTATGTACCAGCCTCTTATGCGGTACTGTGTCAAAGGCTTTCCGACAATCCAAGAAAATGCAGTCCGCCCAGCCCTTTCTTTCTTGCTTAATCTTTGTCACCTGATCGTAGAATTCTATCAAGCCTGTAAGGCAAGATTTACCCTCCCTGAACCCATGCTGGTGATTTGTCACGAAGTCCCTTCTCTCCAGATGCGTTACCAGGTTTTTTCTCACGATCTTCTCCATCACCTTGCATGGTATACAAGTCAAGGACTCTGGCCTGTAGTTCAGTGCCTCTTGTCTGTCGCCCTTTTTGTATATTGGGACCACATTCGCCATCTTCCATATTTCTGGTAGGTCTCCCGTCTCCAGTGACTTACTATACACTATGGAGAGTGGCAAGCAAAGTGCCTCTGCACACTCTTTCAGTACCCATGGTGAGATCCCATCTGGACCAACAGCTTTTCTAACATCCAGATCCAGCAGGTGTCTCTTGACCTCCTCTCTCGTAATTTCGAACTCTTCCAAGGCCGCCTGGTTTACCTCCCTTCCTCCTAGCACAGTGACCTCACCTTGTTCTATTGTGAAGACCTCCTGGAACCTCTTGTTGAGTTCTTCACACACCTCTCTGTCATTCTCTGTATACCTGTCCTCGCCTGTTCGAAGTTTCAATACCTGTTCTTTCACTATTGTTTTCCTTCTGATGTGACTGGGGAGTAGCTTTGGTTCGGTCTTGGCTTTGTTTGCTATATCATTTTCAAAACTTTTCTCCGCTTCTCTTCTCACCCTGACGTACTCATTCCTGGTTCTCTGGTATCTCTCTCTCTGCTTTCTGGTGTTCTGTTATTCCGGAAGTTCCTCCACGCCCTTTTGTTCAGTTTCTTCGCTTCCATACATGCCCTTCCATGTATCGATTATACCATGGATTCTTCTGTTGCTTCTTGGATTTTTCCCTTTGGGCCGGGATGAACCTGATTACTGCCTCCTGACACTTTTGGGTAACATAGTCCATCATACCCTGTACAGACTTATCTCTGAGGTCTGTGTCCCAAGGTATTTCACTTAGGAAACTTCTCATCTGTTCATAATTCCCCTTTCGGAATGCCAGCCTTTTGATTCTTAGTTCTTTTTTGGGGGAGATAAGTCCTAGCTCTACCAGGTACTCAAAGTTCAATACACTGTGGTCACTCATTCCCAAGGGCACTTCCATCTTAACTTCCCTTATATCCCACTCATTTAGGGTAAATATCAAATCAAGCATTGCTGGTTCATCTTCTCCTCTCATTCTTGTTGGTTCTTTGGTGTGCTGGCTTAGAAAGTTTCTTGTTGCCACGTCCAGCAGCTTAGCTCTCCATGTTTCTGGTCCTCCATGCAGGTCTCGGTTCTTCCAATCTATCTTCCCATGGTTGAAGTCTCCCATAATTAGTAGTCCAGATCCATTCCTGCTAGCAACAGAAGCTGCTCTCTCTATTATGTTAATGGTGGCCATGTTGTTTCTATCATATTCCTGTCTAGGTCTTCTGTCATTTGGTGGTGGATTATATATGACTACGACTATAATTTTTTTCCCTCCCTTTGTTACGGTATCTGCTATGTAGTCACTGAAATCTTCACAGCCCTGAATATCCATCTCCTCAGAATCCCAGAATCCCATGTGTGTGTGTGTGTGTTTGTGTGTGTGTGTGTGTGTAGCCAGTAATCAAACAGAGACACGTCACATCTCATAGTGTGTTTCTGCAATAAACACCACGTGGCTGGCCTTGGAGTCTCCAGTCCTAAGCAGCTCCAAGTCATCCCAACAAGCGAAGACATAAGTGACAAGAGTGTCAATACTGGCGGACAAAACTACAGCTAAGACGAGGATCAAAGTGTGATACTGTTACCCAAGGAGACTTCTAGCATTAATAAACTTTTATGTGTCCCCTTCCTGAGAGATGAATATACTGTACTGAAGAGCTTTATGATACTTGGTAGAGTTACCCTTCATGCAACAAACTTCGCTTGTTGTTTTGCTTATCTCTCGCTAGGCTCTCATGACAACTCGTCCTCTGGAATGCTCCCAGCGACACTAAATTGATGTACTGAATTGCCCGAACAAAACCTAACGAGGACCTGCGAATAGAAAATGGAACATCACGTCAGTTTTGCGAACCTCTACGATTTTTAGTATATCAGTTTTTGGTCGTATGGGATTTACACGTCAACATGCGATGTAGTACTGGAGAGGCTGGGCTGTTGTTGTTGCCCATGAACCCTTTAATCCTTCACATCCCCTAGATACATACATCCTTCACATCACCTGGATACATACATCCTTCACATCACCTGGATACATACATCCTTCACATCACCTGGATACATACATCCTTCACATCACCTGGATACATACATCCTTCACATCACCTGGATACATACATCCTTCACATCACCTGGATTCATACATCCTTCACATCACCTGGATACATACATCCTTCACATCACCTGGATACATCGTCACGTGCTGCTGTGGTAGCCTGCAGGTGTCACGTGCAGCTGTAGTAGCCTGCAAGCGTTACGTGCAGCTCTGGTAAACTGCAAACATCACGTGCAGCTGTGGTAGGCTACAGGCGTCACGTGCAGCTCTGGTAGACTGCAGACATCACGTGCAGCTGTGGTAGGCTACAGGCGTCACGTGCAGCTCTGGTAGGCTGCAGACATCCCGAGCAGCTGTGGTAGGCTGCAGGCATCACGTGCAGCTGTGATAGGCTGCTGGCATCACGTGCAGCTCTGTTAGGCTGCAGACATCACGTGCAGCTGTGTAAGGCTGCAGGCGTCACGTGCAGCTGTGGTAGGCTGCAGGCGTCACGTGCAGCTTTGGTAGGCTGCAGGCGTCACGTGCAGCTCTGGTAGGCTGCAGGCTCACGTGCAGCTGTGGTAGGCTGCAGACATCACGTGCAACTGTGGTAGGCTGAAGACATCACGTGCAGCTGTGGTAGGTTGCAGGCGTCACGTGCAGCTCTGGTAGGCTGCAGACATCACGTGCAGCTGTGGTAGGCTGCAGGCGTCACGTGCAGCTATTGTAGACTGCAGGCGTAACGTCCAGCTGTGGTAGGCTGCAGGCATCACGTGCAGCTGTGGTAGGGTGCAGGTTCACGTGCAGCTGTGGTAGGCTGCAGGCGTCACGTGCAGTTTTGGTAGGCTGCAGGCGTCACGTGCAGATCTGGTAGGCTGCAGGCGTCACATGCAGCTCTGGAAGGCTGCAGGTTCACGTGCAGCTCTGGTAGGCTGCAGGCTCACGTGCAGCTGTGGTAAGCTGCAGGCTCACGTGCAGCTCTGGTAGGCTGTAGGCGTCACGTGCAACTCTGGTAGGCTGTAGGCGTCACGTGAAGCTGTGGTAGCCTGCAGGCGTTACGGGCAGCTGTGGTAGGCTGCAGGCGTTACGTGCAGCTGTGGTAGGCTGCAGGCTCACGTGCAGCTGTGGTAGGCTGCAGGCTCACGTGCAGCTGTGGTAGCCTGCAGCCGTCACGTAATGATGTGGTAGGCAGCAGGCGTCACGAGCAGCTGAGGTAGGCTGCAGGCGTCACGTGCAGCTGTGGTAGGCTGAAGGCTCACGTGCAACATTGGTAGGCTGCAGCCGTCACATGCAGCTGTGGTAGCCTGCAGGCGTTACATGCAGCTCTGGTAGGCTGCAGGCGTCACGTGCAGCTGTGGTAACCTGCAGGCGTCACGTGCAGCTGAGGTAGGCTGCAGGCGTCACGTGCAGCTGTGGTAGGCTGCAGGCGTTACGTGCAGCTGTGGTAGGCTGCAGGCGTTACGTGCAGCTGTGGTAGGCTGCAGGCGTCACGTGCAGCTGTGGTAACGTGCAGGCGTCACGTGCAGCTAAGGTAGGCTGCAGGCGTCACGTGCAGCTGTGGTAGACTGCAGGCGTTACGTGCAGTTGTGGTAGGCTGCAGGCGTCACGTGCAGCTGTGGTAGGCTGCAGGCGTTACGTGCAGCTCTGATAGGCTGCAGGCGTCACATGCAGCTGTGGTAACCTGCAGGCGTCACGTGCAACTCTGGTCGCCTGCAGGCGTCACGTGACGATCTGGTACGCTGCAGGCGTCACCTGCAGCTCTTCTAGGCTGCAGCCGTCACGTGCAACTCTGGTACGCTTCAGGCGTCACGTGCAGCTCTGGTAGGCTGCAGGCGTTACGTGCAGTTGTGGTAGGCTGCAGGCGTCACGTGCAGCTGTGGTAGGCTGCAGGCGTTACGTGCAGCTCTGATAGGCTGCAGGCGTCACATGCAGCTGTGGTAACCTGCAGGCGTCACGTGCACCTCAGGTAGGCTGCAGGCGTCACGTGACGATCTGGTACGCTGCAGGCGTCACCTGCAGCTCTTCTAGGCTGCAGCCGTCACGTGCAACTCTGGTACGCTTCAGGCGTCACGTGCAGCTCTGGTAGGCTGCAGGCGTTACGTGCAGCACTTCTAAGGTGCATGCAGGCGTCACGTGCAACTCTGGTAGGCTGCAGGCGTCACGTGCAGCTCTGGTAGGATGTAGGCTCACGTGCAGCTCTGGTAGGCTGCAGGCCTCAGGTGCGGCTATGGTAGGCTGCAGGCATTACGTGCAACTGTGGTATGCTGCAGGCGTTACGTGCAGCACTTCTAAGGTGCAGGCGTCACGTGCAACTCTGGTAAGCTGCAGGCGTCATGTAAAGCTGTGGTAGGCTGCAGGCGTGACATGCAACTCTGGAAGTCAGCAGGCGTCACGTGCACCTGTGGTAAGCTGCAGGCTCACGTGCAACATTGGTAGGCTGCAGGCGTCACATGCAGCTGTGGTAGGCTGCAGGCGTTACGTGCAGCTCTGGTAGGCTGCAGGCGTTACGTGCAGCTCTGGTAGGCTGCAGGCGTTACTTGCACCTGTGGTACCCTGCAGGCGCCACGTGCAGCTGAGGTAGGCTGCAGGCGTCACATGCTACTCTGGTCGCCGGCAGGCGTCACGTGCAGCTATGGTAGCCTGAAGGCGTCACGTGACACTCTGGTACGCTGCAGGCGTCACGTTCAGCTCAGGTAGGCTTCATGCGTCACGTGCAGCTCTGGTAGGCTGCAGGCGTCACGTGCAGCTCTTCTAGGCAGCAGGCGTCACGTGCAGCTATTCTAAGGTGCAGGCGTCACGTGCAACTCTGGTAGACTGCAGGCGTCAGGTGCAGCTGCGGTAGGCTGCAGGCTCACGTGCAACTCAGGTAGGCTTCATGCCTCACGTGCAGCTGTGGTAGCCTGTCGGCTCACGTACAGCTGTGGTAGGCTGCAGGCGTCACGTACAGCTCTGGTAGGCTGCAGGAGTCAAGTGCAGCTGTGGTAGGCTACAGGCATCACGTGCAGCTGTGGTAGGCTGCAGGCGTCACGAGCAGCTCTGGTAGGCTGCAGGCGTCACGTACAGCTGTGGTAGGCTGCAGACATCACGTGCAGCTGTGGTAGGCTGCAGGCGTCACGTGCAGCTCTGGTAGGCTGCAGGCGTCACGAGCAGCTCTGGTAGGCTGCAGGCGTCACGTACAGCTGTGGTAGGCTGCAGACAACACGTGCAGCTGTGGAAGGCTGCAGGCTTCACGTGCAGCTGTGGTAGGCTGCAGACATCACGTGCAGCTGTGGTAGGCTGCAGGTATCACGTGCAACTCTGTTAAGCTGCAGGTGTCACGTGCAGCTGTGGTAGGCTACAGGCGTCACGTGCAGCAGTGGTAGGCTGCAGGCGTCACGTACAGCTGTGGTAGGCTGCAGGCGTCAGGTGCAGCTGAGGTAGGCTTAAGGTGTCACGTGAAGCTGTGGTAAGCTGCAGGCGTCACGTGCAGCTCTGGAGGTCTGCAGGCGTCACGTGCAGCTGTGGTAGGCTGCAGGCGTCACGTGCAGCTGTGGTAGACTGCAGGCGTCACGTGCAGCTGTGGTAGGCTACAGGCGTCACGTGCAGCTGTGGTAGGCTGCAGGCGTCACATGCAGCTCTGGTAGGCTGCACGCGTCACGTGCAGCTCTGGTAGGCTGCAGGCTCACGTGCAGCTCTGGAAGGCTGCAGGCGTCACGTGCAGCTCTGGTAGGCTGCACGCGTCACGTGCAGCTCTGGTAGGCTGCACGTGTCACGTGCAGCTCTGGTAGGCTGCAGGCTCATGTGCAACTCTGCTACGCTGCAGGCGTCACGTAAGTTCTGTAAGGCTGCAGGCGTCACGTGCACCTGTGGTAAGCTGCAGGCGTCACGTGCAGCTCTGGAGATCTGCAGGAGTCACGTGCAGGTGTGGTAGGCTGCAGGCGTCACGTGCAGCTGTGGTAGACTGCAGGCGTCACGTGCAGCTCTGCTAGGCTGAAGGCTCACGTGCAACGTTGGTAGGCTGCAGGCGTCACATGCAGCTTTGGTAGCCTGCAGGCGATACGTGCAGCTTTGGTAGCCTGCAGGCGTTACGTGCAGCTTTGGTAGGCTATAGGCGTCACATGCAGCTGTGGTAGGCTGCAGGTGTTACGTTCAGCTGTCGTAGGCTGCCGGCGTCACGTGCAGCTCTGGTAGGCTGCAGGCGTCACGTGCAGCTCTGGTAGGCTGCAGGCTCACGTGCAGCTCTGGTAGGCTGCAGGCTCACGTGCAGCTCTACTAGGTTGAAGGCGTCACTTGCAGCTCAGGTAGGATGAAGGCTCACGTGCATCGTTGGTAGGCTGCAGGCGTCACATGCATCTGTGGTAGCCTGCAGGCGTTACGTGCAGCTTTGGTAGGCTGCAGGCGTCACCTGCAGCTGTGGTAGGCTGCAGGTGTTACGTTCAGCTGTCGTAGGCTGCAGGCATCATGTGCAGCTGTGGAAACCAGCAGGCGTCACGTGCACCTCTGGTAGGCTGCAGGTTCACGTGCAGCTCTGGTAGGCTGTAGGCGTCAAGTGTAGCTCTGGTAGGCTGAAGGCGCACGTGCACCTCTGGTAGGCTGCAGGCACACATGTAACTCTGGTAGGCTGCATGCGTCACGTGCAGCTGTGGTAGGCTGCAGGCGTCACGTGAAGCTGTGGTAGCCTGCAGGCGTTACGTGCAGCTGTGATAGGCTCCAGGCGTCACGTGCAGCTCTGGTAGGCTGCAGGCGTCACGTGCAGCTCTGGTAGGCTACAGGCGTCACGTGCAGCTCTGGTAGGCTGAAGGCTCACGTGCAACATTGGTAGGCTGCAGCCGTCACATGCAGCTGTGGTAGCCTGCAGGCGTTACGTGCAGCTCTGGTAGGCTGCAGGCGTCACGTGCAGCTGTGGTAACCTGCAGGCGTCACGTGCAGCTGAGGTAGGCTGCAGGCGTCACGTGCAGCTCTGGTAGGCTGCAGGCGTCACGTGCAGCTCTGATAGGCTGCAGGCGTCGCGTGCAGCTCTGGTAAGGTGCAGGCGTCACGTGCAGCTCTGGTAGGCTGCAGGCGTCACGTGCAGCTCTGATAGGATGCAGGCGTCGCGTGCAGCTCTGGTAAGGTGCAGGCGTTACGTGCAACATTGGTAGGCTGCAGGCGTCATGTGCAGCTGTGGTAACCTGCAGGCGTCACGTGCAGCTGAGGTAGGCTGCAGGCGTCACGTGCAGCTGAGGTAGGCTGCAGGCGTCACGTACAACTCTGGTAGGCTGCAGGCGTCACGTGCAGCTCTGGTAGGCTGCAGGCATCACGAGCAGCTCTGGTAGGCTGCAGGAGTCACGTTCAGCTCTGGTAGGCTGCAGGCGTCACGTGCAGCTCTGGTAGGCTGCAAGCGTCACATGCAGCTCTGGTAGGCTGCAGGCGTCACGTGCAGCTGTGGTAGGCTGCCGGCGTCACGTACAGCTCCGGTAGGCTGCAGGCTCACGTGCAGCTCTGGTAGGCTGCAGGCGTCACGTGCAGCTCTGGTAGGCTTCAGGCGTCACTTGCAACTCTGGTAGGCTGCAGGCGTCATGTGCAGCTGTGGTAGGCTACAGGCATCACGAGCAGCTCTGGTAGGCTGCAGGCATCACGTGCAGTTCTGGTAGGCTGCAGGCGTCACGTGCAGTTGTGTTAGGCTGCAGGCGTCACGTGCAGCTCTGGTAAGCTGCAAGCGTCACATGCAGCTCTGGTAGGCTGCAGGCGTCACGTGCAGCTCTGGTAAGCTGCAAGCGTCACATGCAGCTCTGGTAGGCTGCAGGCGTCACGTGCAGCTCTGGCAGGCTGCAGGCGTCACGTAAAGCTCTGGAAGGCTGCAAGCGTCACGTGCAGCTGTGGTAGGCTGCAGACATCACGTGCAGCTGTGGTATTCTGCAGGCGTCTCGTACAGCTGTGGCCGGCTGCAGACATCACGTGCAGCCATGGTAGACTGCAGGCATCACGTGCAGTTCGGGTAGGCTGCAGGCGCCACGTACAGCTCTGGTAGGCTGCAGGCGTCACGTGCCGCTGTGGTAGGCTGCAGGCATCACGTGCAGTTCTGGTAGGCTGCAGGCGTCACGTACAGCTCTGGTAGGCTGCAGGCTCACGTGCAACTCTGGTAGGCTGCAGGCATCACGAGCAGCTCTGATAGGCTGCAGGCGTCACGTGCAGTTGTGGTAGGCTGCAGGCGTCACGTGCAGCTCTGGTAAGCTGCAAGCGTCACATGCAGCTGTGGTAGGCTGCAGGCGTCACGTGCAGCTGTGGTAGGCTTAAGGTGTCACGTGCAGCTGTGGTAGGCTGCAGGCGTCACCTGCAGCTCTGGTAAGCTGCAGGCGTCACGTGCAGCTCTGGAGGTCTGCAGGCGTCGCGTGCAGCTGTGGTAGGCTTTAGGTGTCACATGCAGCTGTGGTAAGCTGCAGGCGTCACGTGCAGCTGTGGTAGGCTGCAGACATCACGTGCAGCTGTGGTAGGCTGCAGGCGTCACGTGCAGCTGTGGTAGGCTACAGGCATCACGAGCAGCTCTGGTAGGCTGCAGGCGTCTCGTACAGCTGTGGCCGGCTGCAGACATCCCGTGCAGCCGTGGTTGGCTGCAGGCGTCACGTGCAGCTGTGGTAGGCTGCAGACATCACGTGCAGCTGTGGTAGGCTGCAGGCATCACGTGCAATCTGGTAGGCTGCAGGTGTCACGTGCAGCTGTGGTAGGCTGCAGGCGTCACGTGCAGCAGTGGTAGGCTGCAGGCATCACGATCAGCTCTGGTAGGCTGCAGGCTCACGTGCAACTCTGGTAGGCTGCAGACATCACGTGCAGCTGTGGTAGGCTGCAGGCGTCACGTGCATCTGTGGTAGGCTGTAGGCGTCACGTGCAGCTGTGGTAGGCTGCAGACATCACGTGCAGCTGTGGTAGGCTGCAGGTATCACGTGCAACTCTGGTAGGCTGCAGGCGTCACGTACAGCTGTGGCAGGCTGCAGACATCACGTGCAGCTGTGGTAGGCTGCAAGCGTCACGTGCAGCAGGTGTAGGTTGCCGGCATCACGAGCAGCTCTGGTAGGCTGCAGGCGTCACGTGGAGCTCTTGTTGGCCGCCCGGCTGCGGGGAGCCGGGCGGCCGAGCGGACAGCACGCTGGACTTGTGATCCTGTGGTCCTGGGTTCGATCCCAGGCGCCGGTGAGAAACAATGGGCAGAGTTTCTTTCACCCTATGCCCCCTGTAACCTAGCAGTAAATAGGTACCTGGCTCACGTGCAACTCTGGTAGGCTGCAGGTGTCACGTGCAGCTCTGGTAGGCTGCAGGTGTCACGTGCAGCTCTGGTAGGCTGCAGGCGTCACGTGCAGCTGTGGTAGGCAGCAGGCGTCACGTGCAGCTCTGGTATGCTGCAAGCGTTACATGCAGCGCTGGTAGGCTGCAGGCGTTACGTGCAGGTCTTCTAATGTGCAGGCGTCACGTGTAGCTGTGGTAGGCTTAAGGTGTAACGTGCAGCTGTGGTAGGCTGCAGGCGTCACGTGCAGCTGTGGTAGGCTGCAGGCGTCACGTTTAGATGTGGTAGACTGCAGGCGTCACGTGCAGCTGTGGTAGGCTGCAGGCGTTACGTGATGCGCTTCTAATGTGCAGGCGTCACGTGTAGCTGTGGTAGGCTTAAGGTGTCACGTGCAGCTGTGGTAGGCTGCAGGCGTTACGAGCAGCTGTGGTAGGCTGCAGGCGTCACGTGCAGCTGTGGTAGGCTGCAGGCGTCACGTGCAGCTGTGGTAGGCTGCAGGCTCACTTGCAGCTCTGGTAGGCTGTAGGCGTCACATGCAGCTGTGGTAGGCTTCAGGCATCACGTGCAGCTCTGGGAGGCTGCAGGCATCACGTGCAGCACTGGGAGGCTGCAGGCGTCACGTGCATCTCTGGTAGACTGCAGGCGTCACGTGCAGCTGTAGAAGGGTTAAGGTGTCACGTGCAGCTGTGGTAGTCTGCAAGCGTCACGTGCAACTCCTGTGGTAAGCTGCAGGCGTCACGTGCACCTCTGGAAGTCTGCAGGCGTCACGTGCACCTGTGGTAAGCTGCAGGCGTTACGTGCAGCTCTGGAGGTCTGCATGCGTCACGTGCAGCTGTGGTAGGCTTAAGGTTCCACGTGCCGCTGTGGTAGGCTGCAGGCGTCACGAGCAGCTGTGGTAGGCTGCAGGCGTCACATGCAGCTGTGGTAGGCTACAGGCGTCACGTGCAGCTCTGGTAGGCTGCAGGCATCACGTGCAGCTCTGGTAGGCTGCCGGCGTCACGTGCAGCTCTGGTAGGCTGCCGGCGTCACGTGCAACTCTGGTAGCCTGCAGGCGTCACGTGCAACTGTGGTAGTCTGCAGAATTCACGTGCAGCTCTGGTAGGCTGCAGGCGTCACGTGCAGCTCAGGTAGGCTGCAGGCGTCACGTGCAGCTCTGGTAGGCTGCAGGCGCAGCTTATGCACCAGCCTCTTATGGGGTTCAGGTGTTATAAGCTTTCTGATAATCCAAAAAAATGCAGCCTGTCCATCCTTCTCTTTCTTGCTTAATCTTTGTCACTTGGTCGTAGAATTCTATAAAGCCAGTAAGGCAAGATTTACCCTCCCTGAACCTATGTTTGCGATTTGTCACGAAGTCCATTCTCTCCAGATGTGTTACCAGGATTTTCTTAAGATCTTCTCCATCACCTTGCATGGTATACAAGTCAAGGACACTGGCCTGTAGTTCAGTGCCTCTTGCTTATCGCCCTTTTTGTATATTCGCCGTCTTCCATATTTCTGGTAGGTCTCCCGTCTCCAGTGACTTGCTATACACTATGGAGAGTGGCAAGCAAAGTGCCTCTGCACACTCTTTCAGTACCCATGGTGAGATCCCGTCTGGACCAACAGCCTTTCTAACATCCAGATCCAGCAGGTGTCTCTTGACTTCCTCTCTCGTAATTTCGAACTCTTCCAAGGCCGCCTGGTTTACCTCCCTTTCTCCTAGCACAGTGACCTCACCTTGTTCTATTGTGAAGACCTCCTGGAACGCACCAACGCACGCACGTGCGTGCGTGCGTGTGTGTGTACTCACCTAGTTGTTCTCACCTAGTTGTGTTTGCGGGGGTTGAGCTCTGGCTCTTTGGTCCCGCCTCTCAACCGTCAATCAACAGGTGTACAGATTCCTGAGCCTATTGGGCTCTATCATATCTACATTTGAAACTGTGTATAGAGTCAGCCTCCACCACATCACCCCCTAATGCATTCCATTTGTCAACCACTCTGACACTAAAAACGTTCTTTCTAATATCTCTGTGGCTCATTTGGGCACTTAGTTTCCACCTGTGTCCCCTTGTACGTGTTCCCCTTGCGTTAAATAGACTGTCTTTATCTACCCTATCAATTCCCTTCAGAATCTTGAATGTGGTGATCATGTCCCCCCTAACTCTTCTGTCTTCCAGCGAAGTGAGGTTTAATTCCCGTAGTCTCTCCTCGTAGCTCATTCCTCTCAGCTCGGGTGTGGCAAACCTTTGAACCTTTTCCAGTTTAGTCTTATCCTTGACTAGATATGGACTCCATGCTGGGGCTGCATACTCCAGGATTGGCCTGACATATGTGGTATACAAAGTTCTGAATGATTCTTTACACAAGTTTCTGAATGCCGTTCGTATGTTGACCAGCCTGGCATATGCCGCTGATGTTATCCGCTTGATATGTGCTGCAGGAGACAGGTCTGGCGTGATATCAACCCCCAAGTCTTTTTCCTTCTCTGACTCCTGAAGAATTTCCTCTCCCAGATGATACCTTGTATCTGGCCTCCTGCTCCCTACACCTATCTTCATTACAATTACATTTGGTTGGGTTAAACTCTAACAATCATTTCTTCGACCATTGCTTCAGCTTTTCTAGGTCTTCTTGAAGCCTCAAACAGTCCTCTTCTGTTTTAATCCTACTCATAATTTTAGCATCGTCCGCAAACATTGAGAGAAATGAATCGATACCCTCCGGGAGATCATTTACATATATCAGAAACAAGATAGGACCGAGTACAGAGCCCTATGGGACTCCACTGGTGACTTCACGCTAATCGGAGGTCTCACCCCTCACCGTAACTCTCTGCTTCCTTTTGCTTAGATACTCCCTTATCCACTGGAGCACCTTACCAGCTACACCTGCCTGTCTCTCCAGCTTATGTACCAGCCTCTTATGCGGTACTGTGTCAAAGGCTTTCCGACAATCCAAGAAAATACAGTCCGCCCAGCCCTCTCTTTCTTGCTTAATCTTTGTCACCTGATCATAGAATTCTATCAAGCCTGTAAGGCAAGATTAACCCTCCCTGAACCCATGTTGGCGATTTGTCATGAAGTCCCTTCTCTCTAGATGTGTTACCAGGTTTTTTCTCACGATCTTCTCCATCACCTTGCATGGTATACAAGTCAAGGACACTGGCCTGTAGTTCAGTGCCTCTTGCCTGTCGCCCTTTTTGTATATTGGGACCACATTCGCCGTCTTCTATATTTCTGGTAGGTCTCCCGTCACCAGTGACTTACTATACACTATGGAGAGTGGCAAGCAAAGTGCCTCTGCACACTCTTTCAGTACCCATGGTGAGATCCCATCTGGACCAACAGCCTTTCTAACATCCAGATCCAGCAGGTGTCTCTTGACCTCCTCTCTCGTAATTTCGAACTCTTCCAAGGCCGCCTGGTTTACCTCCCTTTCTCCTAGCACAGTGACCTCACCTTGTTCTATTGTGAAGACTTCCTGGAACCTCTTGTTGAGTTCTTCACACACTTCTCTGTCATTCTCTGTATACCTGTCCTCGCCTGTTCGAAGTTTCAATACCTGTTCTTTCACTGTTGTTTTCCTTCTGATGTGACTGTGGAGTAGCTTTGGTTCGGTCTTGGCTTTGTTTGCTATATCATTTTCAAAACTTTTCTCTGCTTCTCTTCTCACCCTGACGTACTCATTCCTGATTCTCTGGTATCTCTCTCTGCTTTCTGGTGTTCTGTTATTCCGGAAGTTCCTCCACGCCCTTTTGTTCAGTTTCTTCACTTCCATACATGCCCTATTATACCATTGATTCTTCTGCTGCTTCTCTGATTTTTCCCTTTGGGCCGGAATGAACCTGTTTACTGCCTCCTGACACTTTTGGGTAACATAGTCCATCATACCCTGTACAGACTTATCTCTGAGGTCTGTGTCCCAAGGTATTTCACTTAGGAAACTTCTCATTTGTTATAATTCCCCTTTCGGTATGCCAGCCTTTTGATTCCTAGTTCTTTTTTGGGAGAGATAAGTCCTAGCTTTACCAGGTACTCAAAATTCAATACACTGTGGTCACTCATTCCCAAGGGCGCTTCCATCTTAACTTCCCTTATATCCCACTCATTTAGGGTAAATATCAAATCAAACATTGCTAGTTCATCTTCTTCTCTCATTCTTGTTGGTTCTTTGATGTGCTGGCTTAGAAAGTTTCTTGTTGCCACGTCAAGCAGCTTAGCTCTCCATGTTTCTGGTCCTCCATGCGGGTCTCTGTTCTTCCAATCTATCTTCCCATGGTTGAAGTCTCCCATAATTAGTAGTCCAGATCCATTCCTGCTAGCAACAGAAACTGCTCTTTCTATTATATTAATGGTGGCCATGTTGTTTCTATCATATTCCTGTCTAGGTCTTCTGTCATTTGTGTGTGTGTGTACTCACCTAGTTGTACTCACCTAGTTATGCTTGCGGGGGTTGAGCTCTGGCTCTTTGGTCCCGCCTCTCAACTGTCAATCAACAGGTGTACAGGTTCCTGAGCCTATTGGGCTCTATCATATCTACACTTGAAACTGTGTATGGAGTCAGCCTCCACCACATCACTTCCTAATGCATTCCATTTGTCAACCACTCTGACACTAAAAAAGTTCTTTCTAATATCTCTGTGGCTCATTTGGGCACTCAGTTTCCACCTGTGTCCCCTAGTGCGTGTGCCCCTTGTGTTAAACAGCCTGTCTTTATCAACCCTGTCAATTCCCTTGAGGATCTTGAATGTGGTGATCATGTCCCCCCTAACTCTTCTGTCTTCCAACGAAGTGAGGTTTAATTCCCGTAGTCTCTCCTCGTAGCTCATACCTCTCAGCTCGGGTACTAGTCTGGTGGCAAACCTTTGAACCTTTTCCATTTTAGTCTTATGCTTGACTAGATATGGACTCCATGCTGGTGCCGCATACTCCAGGATTGGTCTGACATATGTGGTATATAATGTTCTGAAAGATTCCTTACACAAGTTTCTAAAGGCCGTTCTTATGTTAGCCAACGTGGCATATGCTGATGCTGTTATCCTCTTGATATGAGCATCAGGGGACAGGTCTGGCATGATATCAACCCCCAGGTCTTTCTCTCTCTCGGACTCTTGAAGTATTTCATCTCCCAAGTGATACCTTGTATCTGGTCTCCTGCTTCCTACCCCTATCTTCATTACATTACATTTGCTTGGATTAAACTCTAACAGCCATTTGTTCGACCATTCCTGCAGCTTGTCCAGGTCTTCTTGAAGCCTCAAGCTGTCCTCCTTTGTCTTAATCCTTCTCTTAATTTTGGCGTCGTCAGCAAACATTGAGAGGAATGAGTCTATACCCTCTGGGAGATCATTTACGTATATCAGAAACAGGATAGGTCCAAGTACAGAGCCCTGTGGGACTCCACTGGTGACTTCACGCCAGTCTGAGGTCTCACCCCTCACTGTAACTCTCTGCTTCCTATTGTTTAGGTACTCCCTTATCCACTGGAGCGCCCTACTAGTTACTCCTGCCTGTTTCTCTAGCTTATGCATCAACCTTTTATGGGGTACTGTGTCAAAGGCTTTCCGACAGTCCAAAAAAATGCAGTCCGCCCACCCTTCTCTTTCTTGTTTAATCTTTGTCACCTGATCGTAGAATTCTATCAATCCTGTAAGGCAAGATTTACCCTCCCTGAACCCATGTTGATGGGTTGTCACGAAGTCTCTTCTCTCCAGATGTGTTAATAGGTTTTTTCTCACAATCTTCTGTGTGTGTGTGTGTGTGTGTGTGTGTAGCCAGTAATCAAACAGAGACACGTCACATCTCATAGTGTGTTTCTGCAATAAACACCACGTGGCTGGCCTTGGAGTCTCCAGTCCTAAGCAGCTCCAAGTCATCCCAACAAGCGAAGACATAAGTGACAAGAGTGTCAATACTGGCGGACAAAACTACAGCTAAGACGAGGATCAAAGTGTGATACTGTTACCCAAGGAGACTTCTAGCATTAATAAACTTTTATGTGCAGCTCTGGTAGGCTGCAGGCGTCACGTGACCATCTCGTACGCTGCAGGCGTCACGTGCAGCTGTGGTAGCCAACAGGCGTTACGTGCAGCTGTGGTAGGCTGCAGGCGTCACGTGCAGCTGTGGTAGGCTGCAGGCGTCATGTGCACTTCTGGTAAGCTGCAGGTGTCACGTGCAGCTCTGGTAAGCTGCAGGTGTCACGTTCAGCTCTGGTAGGCTGCAGGCGTCACGTGCAACTCTATTAGGCTGCAGGCGTCACGTGCAACTCTATTAGGCTGCAGGCGTCACGTGCAGCTCTGGTAAGCTGCAGGCGTCACGTGCAGCTGTGGTAGGCTGCAGGCGTCACGTGCAGCTGTGGTAGGCTGCAGGCGTCACGTGCAGCTCTGGTAAGCTGCAGGTGTCACGTGCAGCTCTGGTAAGCTGCAGGCGTCACGTGCAACTCTATTAGGCTGCAGGCGTCACGTGCAACTCTATTAGGCTGCAGGCGTCACGTGCAGCTCTGGTAAGCTGCAGGCGTCACGTGCAGCTGTGGTAGGCTGCAGGCGTCATGTGCAACTCTGGTAGGCTGCAGGCGTCACGTGCAACTGTGGTTGGCTGGGGGCGTCACGTGCAGCTCTGGTAGGCTGCAGGCGTCACGTGCAGCTGGGGTAGGCTGCAGGCGTCACGTGCAGCTGGGGTAGGCTGCAGGCGTCACGTGCAGCTGGGGTAGGCTGCAGGCGTCACGTGCAGCTCTGGTTACCTAATATATAAGCCAAGCATATGTCCCTTGCGGTCCGAAACCTGATTCGCGTGTTGGCGCCATATTACTTGACGAATGTAACAATTGGTACTAGGACAACAAACCCTCAACTTATAACTTCAACGTTTACGCATGTAACTTCCTCAATTGCATATTTTTATCCAAAACATGAGAGCGCGTGACAAATATTCTCCTAACCCTTCATTTGTAACAGTTGATTCTGTCGGAAAAAACTGACACCATTTACTAATATTCAATACAATATGCATATAATGTTGCTGCTGTTTTGTAATTACAAATAAACCCTAAAAATAGTGCTTTAATCACTCATAGAAGGCGTGGCACAATGGAATTTTTCTCATTAGAAAACGGGGGAATATCGTTGCCACATGTCGTCATTAAATTCACCACCTAATAATGGGAAACATCCTTAATACCGCAGTCTCTGGACTATAAGCATCATAAAAACATTTCCCTTGAACCAATTTAATTATCAGCACTAAAAATAGAGTAAATGTAGGCCCTCTTTTCACTTCTTGACATTTGGATAAGACGCTGGATGAGTCAAGTGGGAGGGAGGCCACAGTCAATTGCCATTTTAATTTAATAACAGTCGCTTGGGCAAATCTTGCTCCTCTAATTTTCCATTAGACAATAGTGTTCCCGTTATCAACACCAACTACATATACTATAAGGGAAGTGTTCTAGCCAATACCCATTATAATTCCTCCACATTCCTGGCCAGTTGGGTAGGTAGATTAGGGTGACCTGGTAAGAATGTAAGACAGCGATCAAAACAGAGTAAATATTAGGTAAATCCTATCTTATATATTACTCAATGAACAGCCAATATTTCTCCTACTTTAACTGTCATATTGGTTATTACTATTATTGTCTGCCCTTTGACAGGTGTAATTGAAGGGGAAGAAGAAGAAGAAACAGAATTAACACTAGTTACCTAGTATACCAGTACATGACTCGTGTAGTGGGCAGTACCATGAGCAAGGTGTGAGTTGCTCCTGAGCTACCGTGCAGTGAGGACGTGTCGCCTGCTCGCTCCGGTAGTTTGAGGTGGTTGCCGTTTTCGCCGGCAGGGGGTGTGGGTGTCTCTACCCTCCCTGCTGTTCCTGGTGGTGTGGACGTGGCGCTTCTACGATGGGCGGCCATCTTCCCCCTGTCGTGAGGGTAAACTCCATCGGTTTGGAAATTTACTGGCCGTGCTGGATACCCGCTGGTGGACGTGGTATTGAGTGCCATGCTTCGTGTCCCGGTTGGGGACGTATATGGCATTGAGCTGGTAACTGCTCACCGTGTTGTTGTCAAGTTTGTGGGTGAGGCGGTGTACCGTGCTTTCTTACGGAGGTACGAGGGACGTACTTTGCAGCTACAGGACGGCACCGGGTCTGTGACCATTTCAGACCGTAGTGGTGCTGTGATGTATGTCAGTGTTCATGGCGCCCCCATGGAGTTTCCTGAGACTCTCCTCCGGCGATTCTTCCAGAGGTACGGCTCCGTCGTCAGTGTGCGGATGAACTCAGTCGTCTGGCACGTATTCGGGTGTGAAGACCAACATTCGGACCCTCGGGATGCGACTGAGGTCGGACATACCGTGCTCTGTCCGGCTGTTGGGGTACTACGTGCGTGTGTTTTATGCCCGGCAACCCCGTACTTGCTTCCGGTGTGGCTTGTTGGGGCATCAGGCTGCCGGGTGTACTGCTGATCCCGTCGCTCCTGTGAACTTGTTCCGTGAGGAGGATTTCCCGCCGTTCCCTCTGGAGGAGGACTCCGGGGGTGAGGAGGTGAGCGTCCCGTTCGCTGCTGCGGCTCCCCCAGTGTCACCCGACGTTCCCCCGGTTGTTGCAGACCCTCCTCCGGGTGTTGCGGTGCCGTCGGATGTTCCTCCTGACCATGTCTCTGGCCCTACCGTTCCCATGGCCCTTCCTGGTGATCCCTGTGGAGCGTCGCCGTCGGCTTCCTCGTCTTCGACTGTGGACCCTGGCCCTGCGTTTTCCCCTCGGGTTCCTCCTGTGCTGGGTGCTGGGGTGGCTGCGGTGCCTCCTGCTGTGTGTGGTCCGGTTCCCCCTGTGGTAGAGGCTGCTGCCGTTCTGTGACGGGCGTCGGTTCGCCCGGTTCGTGAGGCCCGTGGTTCTGGGTACCGCCTCTGGCTGTGAGGATGTGCGGCCAGTGCCCAAGCGGTCCAGGCGTTCTTCTACTGCTTAGGCTGATGCGAAAGACTACGACGCAGGTGGAGCTTCGGGAGATGATGTGGCGCCTCCGGGTGCTTCGCGCTCTACGACGCTGGTGGTGGCTGACGTCCATGTGTCTGCTGTTGACGATGGTTGTACCTATGATTTACCTCCTGTTCTTTCTCCTGCAGAAGGTTCTCCGCAGTGGGGGGTGGTCGCTCCTACTGACGTGGATGATGAGAGTTCTGGTGCGTGCCGCGGCATCAAGCTGGTACTGAAGGATGCCAAGCGTGGGGGGTCCCGGCAGGAACAACGTCCGGTGGTTGACGCGGAGCGCTGTGAGGCGGCCGAGGAGGCTCCCAGTGCGCTGCCCATTGCCCGGCCTCGTGGGAAGGAGCCCCTCCCTCTCATCTTGGCCTCCGGAGTGGCGCATGATGCGCAGCATCCTCTGCAGTTTGACATTATTGACCGCGTGCATCCTGTTCCGTGGTGCCCTTCTTCCATCTGGGTACAGCGGGCTCGGTGTTTTGTTGTGGGTGTGCCCGAGTTGATGCCTGATCCTCGTACTGTTAATACTGTGCCTGTTCCGAATGACGTAATGTTACTGTGGGAGGCATATTGTGTTCGGTTCCCGGCGGCGGAATGGCCGGATAAGTATGAGCAATTTGAGTAGTCTGTGTGCTTGCTGTGACCTGTGGTTTGTTTGCAATGTATTGTACCTATTGTGCGCCCTTCAGGCTGGTGTTGTGTTTTTCATGACTGTTGTTTTGTTGTATTTATTGTATTTCCGTTACCCTTCTGTCCAGTATTGTTGTTTCCTTTTCCTGTGTTTCATTGTGTTTATGTTCATTGTTGTGATTTTGTTGTTGGTCCTTCAGGCCGGTATTTAGTGTATTTGTGTTACTTTGTGTTTATTTGCTTTGTGCTTTTGTATTTTTGTTGTTGTCTGATTGTTTGTTATTGGTTTCTTATTTTATTATATTGTATTGTATTTATTCGCATGTTCGCATGTAAAAAAAAAAAAAAAAAAAAAAAAAAAAAAAAAAAAAAAAAGTACATGGGTTGATGCCAGCCTACTCCACGAGGAGTGTTCATACTGGTTGTCTAGGCCAAAATCAGCCATACAAGATAAAGCCTCTCCATTTAATTACTAATTTATACAGTCTAAAACTGTAGTTAATGTCTACTAATCAATTACTATATATATAAACAATAAACTCCTCAGAATGTGTAAGGAAGCGATTTGTGGGAATTTTTAAATCATACTGTCCACTTTAAACATTATAACCCCCTCCCGCTCAGCTCGTTGTCGCCGTGTGGGGGCTTAGTGGGCGGCTGCCAGAGTGTGATGCTCCTTGGGACAGTCCTCTGTCCTTTTCTAGCCTTGTGCTCCTGCTGCCGTCCTCTCCAATTCTGCTGGGCATCTTTTCCTTTTCCATCTGTTTCGTTTTTCTCCCCCCTCTTCTCCTATCTGCTTGCCGTTTCCTGCTGACCTTTTGCTCGTTCTGGTTCTTCCCTTGGACTTCTTCTATTTTGATGCCCGGGTGCTTGAGGAGGCATACTCTTGCACCCGTAGAACTGCAGTACCCGACGTCGAGAGCGAGGGGACCCTTTTATTGTCAATCCCCACTTCGTCACTGAACCCGATCTCGACGGACTGTCGGTTTTTTAAGGTGGCGTTTGTGGGGCGTATACTCACGACGCACCCCTAGGAGGCCCCGACAAGATCGGCGATAGCTTCTTGTTGGGTGTCCTGCCTCTAATTGTGGCTCCATGGTGGGTGTGGGGGCACATTCGTGAATGAATTCTTCTTTTCAGTCAAGATGATAACCCCTGTTTCGGCTTCTTCTGGTTTACCTTCTCAGGCTCGTGGGGTGGGCGACCAAGCCCCCGAGTCGGTCCGTATTGGAAGACCGGGCTCTGTAGCCTCCGCTGTATTGGGCCCCGACCTTGCTCCTCCTTTGGCCTCTCTGACTCCTTCCCCTGGCTCCCCTCCCTTCTCTGTGGTTGGGTCGAGCCCCAAGCCCCCAGTGGTGACTACCTCGTCCCCTGGCGCGGCTCCTTCTCTAGTTGTAACTACTGCGCCTTTTAACCCCTCTCTCTCTGGGGGTTCTCACCGCCGTCCTCGTCACGGCCGCCCTCGCTCGATTCCTTCCAGTTCTGCTACCTATCAAGCCTTGTTTGGTCCCGCTTCGTGGGCCAAATATTTTGATCTCCTCCCTCTTGATTCTGCGCCTCCTGACGATTTCTCCCTCCATCGACATCTCATTGATTCCGTGGATTCCTCCATTACTTTCAACCCCACTCGTCTCGGTACACGTGTCCTTGCTGCTCCTTCTCAGGATGCTGCTTCCCGCCTGGCGGCCTTATCCTGCCTTGGCGAGACCCCCGTTCGGGTCTCGAAGAATGCTCAGTTGAATGCCAGTGTTGGCACTATTTTGCTCCCGCCTCATGTTGCGACCGGTGTTCGGGACCTGCGCGACTGCCACGACGATATTCGAAATATCCTCGCTGCCCAGGGCCATTCTATTCTCTAGGTGGACACGTTTACTCGTCCCCCTCGTGGTAGTCGCCGTCAGCCCCTCCGGGTTGTGAAGATTACCTTTGATGGTAGGACCCTTCCACCCTCTGTCATTCTTGCTGGTGCCAGGTGCTCTGTCCAGGAGTACATTCCTTCTCCTCGGCTTTGCAACAAGTGCTGGAGGTTTGGGCATGGTGCCCTCCGCTGCTCCGGGACTGTCTCTCTCTGTCCTTTGTGTGGTGGCGAAGGTCACTCTAAGTCGGAGTGCGCTTCTCCCCAGGCTCGTTGCCTCAACTGCGGTGAGGCCCATCCTACCTTCTCCCGTGCGTGTGTCCAATACAATCTTGAGGCAGCCGTCCTCAACTTGAAGCACCGGGAGCGTTTATCTTTTCCTGAGGCGAGGCGCCAGGTTCGCCGGCTCCCGCCTTATGCTAATATCTCTTATGCTCGCGTGTTGCGCTCTTCCTCTCCTCGTCCTTCCCGCCTTCCTCAGACTCACAACCGTTTCCGGGCCTTGGACCCTGATGCGCCCACTGCCCCCTCCTCTGTCCCTTTGGGTTCTCTCCCGAAGGATCCTCCTCCTGGTCCTCTGTCTGGGGTTCCCCTTCCTTCTACCCGGTCTGTCGTGTCTTCTTCCTCGTCCCCCTCCGATCCTCCTTCCCATCCTCTTCCTCCATCTATCGGCTCTCCCCACCGCCTGTCGGTGCGGGCGGATGTCCATCGCTCTCCTAACGGCCGTCGTGTATGCTCTCGTTCGGCTTCTCCTGTTGAGACACTGGAATCCATTGCCCGGTACGTAGTTGCTGGGACACCGGTCTCTTTAAGTCAGAAGCGTACGCCTGGCTCCTCTCCTTCCTCTTCCCCAGCGGGTAAGAAGGCTTCGCTTTCTTCCTCAGCTCCTCCTTCTGGCTCTGTTGCTCCTTCCCCTCCCGTTTCAGTGCTTGCGCCCCCTGTTCCTGCTATGGAGGTTTCTTTGGCCCCTGCTTCCCTTTCGGTTGCTGCTCTTGCTGGGGTGCGCTCCCCTCTTTCTACTCCCCCTCTTCCTGCTGCTGTCCTTGACTGCTCCTCTCCGTTGTCTCCTCCTCTTCCTCCTCCTCCTCCTCCTCCTCCTCCTCCTCCTCCGGACCCTGCCCGCCCACCTCTGATCTGTTCTCCCGTTTCCTTCCCTCCGTCTTTGCTCAGTTTACCCATGCCCCCTAACCCTGACTTTGCTGACCCTGATCCCGACCCTGATATTCTTTAACGTGCTCTGTTGCTCTTTCGCCTTTGTTTCTTTCTTGTTCTCTGTTTTTGTCCTTTCTCTTCTCGTCGTTGTCCATTCTTCAATGGAACGTTCGAGGTTATTACGCCAATTTCCTCGAACTCCAACTTCTGATTTCGCGGTTTTCACCCCTTTGTGTCTGTCTCCAGGAGCCAATGCTTGGTGCTCGTCCTGGTCGTTTTCGTGGCTATTCCTTTCTCTCCCCCCCCCCCAGCCATTGCTGGGGCTTCTAATTCTTCTGCTCTCTTGATTCGGGCTGATGTTCCCTTTGTTCCTTTACTTTTTCCTTCGCCTCTCCATTGTTCTGCTGCTCGTATCTTTGTGGGGAAATGGTACACAGTTTGTTCCATTTATCTCCCCCCGAGTGTCCCGCTCTCTCTTCCTGATTTGAAACACCTCCTAGACTCCTTGCCGGAGCCTGTGCTCCTGCTGGGTGACTTCAATTGTCGTCATTCTCTTTGGGGTGACGTTCTGACGAATACCCGGGGTCGCCTCCTTGAGCCGTTTCTCCTCTCTTCTTCCCTGTCTCTTCTGAATTCTGGTGAGCCCACTCATTTGGACTCTCGGACTCGCACCCTTTCTTGTCTTGATCTTTCTCTCTATCTTCTTCTCTTTACTTAGATTTCACGTGGCAGGTTCTTGATGACCTCCATGGAAGTGATCATTTCCCCATCCTTGTTTCCTTTTTCTCTTTTCGCCCTTCCCTCTCTTTCCCTAGGTGGCAGTTTGCTAAGGCAGACTGGACCCTATTTACCCTCAGTGCTGCTCTCTCTGACCTCTCCCTTCTGCCTCTCTCTCGCGCTCTCCTCCTTTTTCATGACACTGTCTTCAACGCTGCCCTCCTGCTCTATTCCTCGCTCTTACTCTCAGGGGTCCACGGAAGTGCGTTCCCTGGTGGAATGCGGACTGTGCTCGGGCTGTCCGCTGTAAGCGTGCAGCCTGGAAGAGGCACCGCCGTAGGCAGACGACCGATTCTTTTCTTTTCTTTCGGAAAGCGAGTGCGGTGGCCCGTAGGGCCATCCGTACGGCTAAACGTGAATGTTGGGTATCTTATGTCTCAACAATTACGTCCGAAACCCCTCTGGCCCAGATCTGGAAGCGTATCCGCAAGATAGCGGGTAAGTTCGTTCCCGATGTTTCACCGGTCCTTCACCTCCATGATACTCTTGTGGCGGACCCGTTGCAGGTCGCTTCCGAACTGGGTTCCCACTTTTCTTCTGTTAGCTCTGGTCTTCATCTTCCCCAATCTTTCCTTCTTCGTAAACCTGTCCTTGAGTCTCGTCCTTTAGATTTCTGCACTCATCTTCAGCTTCCCTATAATGATCCCTTCACTCTCTCTGAACTTCGTTCTGCCCTGGCCCTCTGCACTTCTACGGCGGCGGGCTCAAATGGTATTCATTATGAGATGCTTCGCCATCTCCCTCCGAGCACGTCTCAGTATTTACTGAGTCTGTATAATCGGATCTGGGTATAGTCGTCGTCAGTCCCTGAGGACTGGCTCGATGCCGTTGTTCGCAAACCGGGGTCTCTGGGTACTTCCCCTAAGGACTTTCGCCCTATTGCTCTCACATGTTGTGTCTGCAAACTCTTTGAACGTATGGTTAACGTTCGTCTGATGTGGTTCTTGGAACACCATCACCTCCTCTCCCCTTCTCAATTTGGTTTCCGCAAGTGCCGCAGCACGACAGATGTCCTGGTGAACTTGGAGGTCTATATTCGTACTGCTTTTGCTGCGAAGACCTCCGTTGTTGCCGTCCTTTTTGACCTAGAAAAGGCTTACGACACCACTTGGCGTTATCATATCCTATCTCAACTTCATTCTTTTGGCCTTCGTGGTCATTTCCCTCTTTTTCTCCGCAGCTTCCTCTCTCGTCGTTCCTTTCGGGTGCGCCTTGGTACCGCTCTCTCTCCGTCTTTTCAGCAATACGAAGGTGTGCCCCAGGGTAGTGTTCTGAGCACTACTCTTTTTCTGGTTGCCCTCAATGGTCTTCTTTCCTCTCTTCCTTCTGGTGTCTTCTCCGCTCTCTATGTCGATGATCTTACCCTTTGTTGTCAGGGTGATGATTCGCCTCTCCTTCAACGCCGGCTTCAACTTGCAATTGATGCCGTGTCGTCTTGGGCCACAGGTCATGGCTTCAAGTTCTCTACTTCTAAGACTTGTGCCATGACTTTTACGCGGAAATGGGTTGTTCTTCGTCCCTCTTTGTCACTTTATGGTCATCCCCTTGAATACAAAGATTCCGCGAAGCTTTTGGGGTTATTCCTTGACACTCGTTTGTCTTGGTCTCCCCATATCTCTTATCTCCGTGTTGAGTGCTCTAAGGCCCTTACCCTCCTTCGGGTCTTATCCCATACTTCTTGGGGGGCAGATAGGCGCACTCTCCTTGCTTTACATTCCTCTCTCGTCCTGTCTAAGCTCGATTATGGTTGCCCTGCTTACTCGTCTGCTTATCCTTCTACTCTTCGCTGTCTTGATGCTTTGGACCATACTGGGTTGCGCCTCAGTTCTGGTGCCTTTCGTTCGACTCCCATCCTTAGCTTGTATGTTGACACTGGCTTCCTGTCTCTCCAGGACCGCCGTGATCGCTACTGTCTTCGCTATCTTGCGCGGTCCTTGCAACATCCTTCCTCTCGCCTCTGTCGTGCTTTAACTTTTACCCCTCCTGCGGTTCCTGTTCCTCTTCACCACCTCCCTCTTTCTGTCCGGTTATCTCGCCTACAGGATTCTCTTTCCGGTCGTATTTCTGATGTTTCTCCTCGTGTTGTTCCTTCTTTGCCCCGTGGAGGGTCCCTCTTCCGCGGTTTTGTACCTCCTTGACCCGTATCACTAAAGCTTTTACCCCTCCTACGGTTCTAAAACGCCTTTTCCTCGAGCACTTTTCTTCTCACTCCCGCTCCGTTTCTGTCTTCACCGATGGGTCTAAGTCAGCGGACGGTGTTGGCTACTCTGTTGTTTTTCCTGATCGCACTTATATGTGTCGCTTGCCTCCGGAGACTAGCATCTTTACAGCGGAACTTTATGCTATTCTCTATGCTCTTCGTCTCCTGCTTTCTCGTTGTCAGTCTTCCTTTGTGGTTGTTGTTGACTCTCGTAGTGCCCTCATGGCTCTCGGGTCCTTTAATCCGGTTCATCCAGTAGTTGTCGAGATCCAGCATTGGCTGTTTCTCGTTTACAGTAAATTTAAGTCAGTTGAGTTTTGTTGGGTTCCCAGCCATATTGGTGTGTCTTTAAATGAGCGTGCGGATGCTGCCGCCAAGGAAGCTGTCCACTCTTGTCCCATCTCTCGTAAAGGCATTCCGTATTCCGACTTTTACCCGGTTATCCATTCCTCAGTCCTTACCCGTTGGCAGGCTTCTTGGTTGTCTGTTACTGGTAACAAGCTACGTACTCTTAAATGTTGTGTTTCCTCGTGGCCGTCCTCCTTCCACCGTAACCGGCGGTGGGAAACAGCTCTGTCGAGGTTGCGTATTGGCCATACTCGCTTAACCCATGGTCACTTGATGGAGCGCCGCCCTGGTCCTTATTGTCCTAGTTGCATTGTCCCTCTTACGGTCGTGCATGTCCTTCTTGAATGTCCTGACTTCCAGGACGAGCGTGTGTCTTGCTTTCCGCCCGCCCCTCGCGGTCACCTGTCCCTCGATAGAATTCTTGGTGACTCGGATACTTTTGATATCGTTCGCCTTATGCGTTTTTGTTCTCGTATTGGCATCCTTGGTGATATTTAGCGCCCTCTGATTATTTTGCGTCTTTGATGGTGCTACATAGCCTTCCCGGTTTGGTGCCTTCTTTTGATAATTACTTACTTACTTAAACATTATAATTTGCTATTGAAAAATATAAATTAATGTAAAATATAAATTACTTTTTAAATTTATATAAACTAAATGAATATAAATCCCACGAGTCATTTTCCCCACAGATACTTTTGAATTAAAACAAGATGGAGAACCCGGTGGTTCTCCGGCCGCCAGGGTTATCGGGCCAACCCCATAACCAACCCTTACACGGTTTTGCCATATATGTATTGGGTTGATCACAGCACCAGAAGGTTGCACCACAGAGGCTGATCCTGACCTGGTATTGATAATGCAACTTTAGGCAATTGGCTAGCCACCTATAATCTCCACTGATTTTATGGAGACTGTTAGCAGAGCCCTCTTTTAATGAGAACAATGGGACCGACCCTAATCCTTTTATGTTCATCAACCACCACCCTTCTAACCAGTCACCCTGAAACGTCGGGTAAGGCTAGCCCAATCATCTGCCTTCCGGTCTTGGACAAACAGTTGAACAGATTTGCAGCAATCTCTCTTAAAGACATAGATATATTTGTTTTACTGTAGATTTTATTAATACAAGTAATTTAGTAATTAGTTAAGACTAATTGAACTTTAACTTCACCAGGAAGAAACTTTGTTTTTTTTATATCTTCATATATAGTTAACACTAAGTCTAGTGTATTTACCTCCCAAATTTATCCCTCATACAGTAGAGAAAATGAACTCTAGTCACTTAAAAATAATTGAACATTTCTATTAGGTGATAATATAATGTGTCTAAAAATCAAGTGATTATCCAGGCTTGTAAACAGTGTGTATAATTGCTTCCATAAGAACATTTTTACAATTATTAAAAGTAAGATTAAGCTCAGTTAAAAAGCAAGGAACAGTAGCTCATCAAAATGCATTAATGCTGATAATTTATACACAAACGTCGTATCATTTATCATAGCAACATGATAAAAAAAAATTATATCAACAAGTTCTGTGTAAATCATCACATGCATCATATTAAAAAAAGCCTTGTGAGACAATTGATCTGCTATGTCAGGGCAATTAGAAAAGAATATGTACTAACTTCCTCCAGGGTACCAGTGATCAGCCAGATTGTTCGGTCATGAACCATGTCTGGGCATTGTCCCCTGCTGACTCCATCATGACGTGGGTGATGTTAAGAGGGAACGGGTCGTTCCAGCCCAGCAGCGTCTCCTGCCCCTGGGGTCCAGCGCTACGCCCGCACCATCACAGCAAACACATGCAATAGTTCATTGTACAACAGTTAACCAGCATACCAACTTCGTTTTGGGTGCCATAATGTGAGATCAGTGAGAAACGTCATTTAAAGAAATTATCAAATAAATTAAAAACGTGTTGACGTTAATGTGGAGCAGTGATGTAGGAAATTTCCACATCAAATATAAGTAAGTAATTATCAAAAGAAAGCACCAAACCAGGAAGGCTACGTAACACAATCAAATGTGCAAAATAATCACAGGCTGCTAAATATCACCAAAGATGCCAATAAAAGAACAGAAACGCATAAGGCGAACAATATCAAAACATCCGATTCATCAAGAATTCTATCGAGGGACAAGTGACCGCGAGGGACGGTCGGAAAGCAAGACACACTTGGGTGTGACTTGCTTTCCTTGTTGAATGTCCTGACTTCCGTCAGGACATTCAACAAGGATATGCATGACTTTAAGAGGGACAATGCGTTAAGTGACCGTGAGTTAAGCGTGTATGGCCAATACGCAACCTTGCCAGAGCTGTTTCCCATCACCAGTTACAGTGGTAGGGGGGAGGCCACAGGGACACGCTATGCTTAAGAGTTTGTTAGTTAACTATGCTTAACAGTTTGTTACCTATGTATGTTAACTATGCTTAACAGTTATGCTTAACAGTTTGTTACCATCAACAGAAGATCAACAACCCTGCCAACGGGCAAGGATGGAGGAATGAATAACCGGGTAAAAGTCGGAATAAGGAATACTTTTACGGGAGATGGGACAAGAGTTTACAACTTCCCTAGTGGCAGCGTCCGCACGCTCATTTAAAGAAACACCAATATGGCTGGGAACCCAGCAAAACTCTACTGACTTAAATTTACTGGAATTAAGAAACATCCAATGTTGAATCTCGACGACCACTGGATGGACCGGGTTGAAGGACCTGAGAGCCATGAGGGTACTATGAGAGTCAACGACAGCCACAAAGGAAGATTGACAACGAGAAAGCAGGGGCCGAAGAGCCTAGAGAATAGCATAAGGTTTTGCTGTGAAGATGCTAGTCTCCGAAAGTAGACGACACATATAAGTGCAGTCAGGAAAAACAACAGAATAGCCTTACCGTCCACAGACTTAGACTCACCGGTGAAGATAGAAACTGAGCGGGAGTGTGAAGAAAAGTGCTCAAGGAAAAGGCATTTCAGAACTGCAGGAGGGGTAAAAGCTTTAGTGATGCGGCTCAAGGAAGAACAAAATTTTGGAAGGGGGACTCACCACAGCGGCAAGGAAGGAACAATATGAGGAGAAATATTAGAAATACGAACCGAAAGAGAATCCTGTAGGCGAGATAACCGGATAGAAAGAGGGAGGCGGTGAAGAGGACCAGGAACTTCAGGAGGGGTAAAAATCAAAGCACGACAGGCCCGAGAGGAAAGATGTTGCAAGGACCACCCAAGATAGTATAGACAGTAGCGATCACGGCAGTCCAGGATAGGAAGCCAGTGTCAACATACAAACTGAGGGCAGGAGTCGAACGAAAGGCAACAGAGCTGAGGTGCAACGCAGTATGGTACAAAGCATTAAGACGGCGAAGAGTAGAAGGAGAAGCAGACGAGTAAGCAGGGCAACCATAATCGAGTTTAGACAGGATGTGAGAGAGGAATGTAATGAGAAGAACGTGCGCCTATCCGCCCCCAAGAAGTATGAGACAATACCTTAAGGAGGGTAAGGGCCTTAGAGCATTTATCTCGGAGGTAAGAAATATGGGGCGACCAAGACAAACGAGTGCCGAAGATTAACCCCAAAAAGCTTAGCAGAATCCCTGTACACAAGGGGGATGACCATAAAGCGACAGAGAGGGACGAAGAACGACATGCTACCGAGTAAAAGTCATAGCACAAGTCTTAGACGAAGAGAACTTGAAGCCATGATCGGTCCCCCTAGATGACTCGGCATCAATCACAAGTTGAAGCCGCCGTTGAAGGAGATGCGAATCATCACCCTGGCAACAGAGCGTAAGATCATCAACATAGAGAGCAGAGAAGATGCCAGAAGGAAGGGAGGAAAGAAGACCATTGAGGGCAACTAGAAAAAGAGTAGTGCTTAGAACACTACCCTGGGGTACACCCTCATATTGCCTAAAAAGGGTAGAGAGAGTGTTACCAAGCCTCACTCGAAAGGAACGACGAGAGATGAGGCTTTCGAGGAAGAGAGGGAGATTATCACGAAGGCCAAAAGAATGAGGTTGGGACAGAATATGATACCGCCAGGTGGTGGCATAAGCCTTTTCCAGGTCAAAAAGGACGGCAAAAAACAGGAGGCTCTTCGCAGCAAAAGTAGAACGAATATAAACCTCCAAGTTTACCAGGACATCTGTTGTGCTGCGGCACTTGCGAAAACCAACTTGAGAAGGGGAGAGGTGGTGATAGTGTTCTAAGAACCACATCAGACGAACGTTAACCATACGTTCAAAGAGTTTGCAGACACAACTCGTGAGGGCAATAGGACGGAAGTCCTTAAGGGATGTCCCGAGAGATGCTGGTTTCCGAACAGGGAGGACAACGGCATTAAGCCAGTTCTCAGGGACTGATGACAACTCCCAGACCCGATTATACAGACTCAGTAAATACTGAGATGTGCACGGAGGGAGATGGCAAAGTATCTCATAATGAATGCCAGCAGAGCCCGCATCCATAGAACCGCAGAGGGCCAGGACAGACTGAAGTTCAGAGAGAGAGAAGTTGATCGTTATAGGGAAATCTGAGATGGGTGCAGAAAACTAAGGGACGAGATTCAAGAACAGGCTTACGAAGAAGGAAAGATTGAGAAAGACGAGAAAAGTAGCTAACAGATGAAAAGTGGGAACCCAGTTCGGGTGCGACCTGCAACGGGTCCACCACAAGAGTACCACGAAGGTGAAGGTCCGGTGAGACATCTGAAACAAACTTACCCGCTATCTTGCGGATACGCTTCTAGATTTGCGGCAGAGGAGTTTCGGACGTAATGGTGGAAACATAAGACTAACAACACTCACTTTTAGCTGTACAGATGGTCCTACGGGCCACCACACTCGCCTTCCGAAACAAAAGAAAAGAATTAGCCGTCTGCTGGCCGTGGTGTCTCTTCCAGGCTGCACGCTTTCAGTGGACAGCCCGAGCATGGTCCACATTCCACCAGGGAAAGCACATCCACGTTCCCCGAGAGGTAGAGCGAAGAATAGAGCGGAGGGCAGCGTCGAAGATGGTGTCATGAAAAAGGAGAAGGGCGTGAGGGAGAGGAAGAATGGAGAGGTCGGAAAGAGTAGCATGACGGATAAATAGGCGCCAGTCAGCCTCAGCAAACCGCCACCTAGGGAAGGAGAGGGGAGGGTGAAAAGAGAAAAAGGTAACAAGGACAGGGAAATGGTCACTGCCATGGAGGTCATCAAGGACCCGCCACGTGAAATCCAAGTAAACTGACGATGAACATAGAGAAAGATCAAGACAGGAAAGGGTTGCGAGTCCGAGAGTCCAAATGAGTGGGCTCACCAGAATTTAGAAGAGACAGGGAAGAAGAGAGGACGAATGGTTCGAAAAGGCGACCCCGAGTGTTTGTCAGAACATCACCCCAAAGTGTATGTCGACAATTGAAATCACCCAGCAGGAGCACTGGCTCTGGCATGGAGTCCAGTAGATATTTTAAGATCGAGAGGAGAAAGCGGGACATTTGGGGGAAGATAAATGGAACAAACCGTGTACCATTTTCACATGTACCATTAAAATGGTACCATGTACCATTTTACAAAGACAGGGGCAGCAGAACATCAGAGAGGCGATGGAAAAAGTAGGGGGACGAAGGAAACATCAGAACGAATCAAGAGAGCAGAAGAGTTAAGGGCCCCAGCAAGTTTTGCTTGGAGGGGAAGGGGAGAGAAAGGAATAACCACGGAAGCAACCAGGATGAGCACCAAGCGTCAGCTCCTGGAGACAGACACAAAGGGGCAAAAACTGTGAAATCAGAAGTTAGAGTTCATGGAAATTGGCGTAATAGCTACGAATATTCCATTGGAGAATAAACATCGACAAAAAGAGAAAGGACAGCAACAGAGAACAATGAAAAAATAAAGGTTAAAAGGAACACAGCACATTAGATAATCACAGGATCAGGATCAGGGGTCAGCGAAGTCAGGGGTTAGGGGCATGAGTTAACTGAGTAAGGATAGAGGGAAGGGAGTGGGAGGATAGTCGTGAGGCAGACGAGCAGAGTCCGGAGGTGGAGGCGGAGACAATCGAGAGGGGCGGTCAAGGACAGCAGCAGAAGGAGGGGCAGAAACCGGGGAGCGCACCTCAGCAAGGGCAGCAACCGAGAGGGAAGCAGGGGCAAAAGAAATCTCCACAACAGGAATGGGGGGCTCGATCACCGAAACGGGAGGCGATAGAGTCAGAGGCGGGTGGCGAGGAAGAAAGCGAAGCCTTCTTACCTGCTGGAGAGGAGGAAGGAGATGAGCCAGGCTTTCGATTCTGACTCAAACAGATAGGTGTCCCAGCAGCAACGTACCTGGCAACAGACTCGAGCGTCTCAACTGTAGAAGAAGAACGAGAGCGAACAACATGATGATCGCCGAGAGAGTGATGGACATCAACCCGCACAGGCAGGTGGTGTGGAGAGCTAAGAGACGGAGGAGAAGGATGGGAAGGAGGATCAGAGGGAGATGAGAAAGATGACACATGAGACATGACAGACTGGGTAGAAAGAAGGGGAACCCCAGACACAGAACCAGGAGGGGGACCCATTAGGACAAAACGTAAAGGAACAGGGGAGGAGGCAGTGGGCGTGTCCGGGTCTAAGGCCTGGAAACGGTTGTGAGACTGAGGAAGGCAGGAAGGACGAGGAGAGGAAAAGTGCAACACGCGATCATAAGAGACGCCAGCGAAAGGGGGAAGACAGCAAATTTGACGCCTCCTCACCTCGAGTTTGTAATGTATACAGGCACAGGAGAAGGTAGGGTGGGCCTCACTGCAATTGAGGCAGCGAGCCTGGGGAGAAGTACACTCCGACTTAGAGTGACCTTCGTCCCCCACACATGGGACAGAGAGAGGTAGGACTGGAGCATTTGAGGGCACCATGCCCAAATTTCTACCACTTATTACAGAGTCGAGGAGATGGAATATTCTCCTAAATGGAACATCTGGCACCAGCAAGAATGACAGAGGGCGGTAGGGTCCTACCATCAAAGGTAATTTTCACAACCCGAAGGGGCTGACGGAAACGACCACGAGGGGGACGAATAAACATGTCCTCCTGCACCATGTTGCAGGAGGAAAACATTGCCAACACTGGAATTTAACCAAGTGTTCTTGGAGACCCGAACAGTGGCCTCGCCAATGCAGGATAAGACGGCCAAGCGAATAGCTGCATCCTGACAAGGAGCAGCAATGACACGTGCACCACGTAGCTGGACCAAACAAAGCGTGGTACGAATTAGTATGGGAAGGGAGCGTGCGAGAGCGGCCGTGGCGAAGACAGCGGTTAGAACCTCTAGAGAGTGAGGGGTCATAAGGTGCAGTAGTCACAATGAGAGATGAAGCCATGCAAGGGGACGAGGCAGTCACCACAGAGGGCTTGGGATTCGACCCTACCACAAAGAAGAGAGGGGAGTGGGGAGGAGTAGTCTGGTCTGGGCCCAACGTAGCGGGGGCTATAGAGCCCGGTCTTCCAGCACAGTCCGACCCAGGGGCCTGGTCGCCCACCAGGGTAAGAGAAGATGTGTCGTCAATCATGCATCAATCGTTCGAAAAGTTTGAGGCCTGGAACCAAGGGATACCACCTACCAGGGCAGCCAGGGAGGCCAAGCACAGGCCAGTGCAGGAAGGGTGCGTCGTCCCCAGGGGTGCTCCCCCTTTTCACAATCCAAAGTGAACCCCCCTTTCAGGCCCCCCAAGTGGTGCTCTTCTGCATGAACACCACCCAAAGAGGAACAGGAGAGGGGTCAAAGGCAACCCTCACTGGACCCAGGGAGGTGCACGTGAGCCCCTCACCACATCAAGGCGATACCTTTGAGGGGTTAACAAATCATATCAAACACCTATAGATTTACCAAGTGGAGGTCACTCTATTGGTCTGGGAGTGTACTGGAGGCCACTTTAGTGCTCCTGGGTGTGCACTGGAGGCTACGTTAGTGGCCTGGGTGTGCACTGGAGGCTACGTTAGTGGCCTGGGTGTGCACTGGGGCCACTGTTAGTAATCTGGGTATGCACTGAAGGCCACGTTAGTGGTCTGGGTGTGCACTGGAGGACACGTTAGTGATCTGGGTGTGCACTGGAGGCCACGTTAGTAGTCTGGGTGTGCACTGGAGGCCACGTTAGTGGTCTGGGTGTACACTGGAGGACACGTTATTGGTCTGGGTGTGCATTGGAAGGACACGTTAGTGATCTGGGTGTGCATTGGAGGACACATTAGTGGTCTGGGTGTGCACTGGAAGCCACGTTAGTGGTCTGGGTGTGCACTGGAAGCCACGTTAGTGGTCTGGGTGTGCACTGGAAGCCACGTTAGTGGTCTGGGTGTGCACTGGAAGCCACGTTAGTGGTCTGGGTGTGCACTGGAAGCCATGTTAGTGGCCTGGGTGTGCACTGGAGGACACGTTAGTTAACTGGGTGTGCACTGGAAGCTACGTTAGTGGTCTGGGTGTGCACTGGAAGCCATGTTAGTGGCCTGGGTGTGCACTGGAGGACACGTTAGTTAACTGGGTGTGCACTGGAAGCTACGTTAGTGGTCTGGGTGTGCACTGGAAGCCATGTTAGTGGCCTGGGTGTGCACTGGAGGACACGTTAGTTAACTGGGTGTGCACTGGAAGCTACGTTAGTGGTCTGGGTGTGCACTGGAAGCCATGTTAGTGGCCTGGGTGTGCACTGGAAGTCACGTTAGTGATCTGGGTGTGCACTGGAAGCTACGTTAGTGGTCTGGGTGTGCACTGGAAGCCACGTTAGTGATCTGGGTGTGCACTGGAGGATACGTTAGTGGTCTGGGTGTGCACTGGAAGCCATGTTAGTGGTCTGGGTGTGCACTGGGGGCCATGTTATTGGTCTGGAGGAGCACTGCAGGGCCACGATAGTGCTCCTGGGTGTGCACTGGAGGCTACGTTAGTGGCCTGGGTGTGCACTGGAGGCTACGTTAGTGGCCTGGGTGTGCACTGGGGCCACGTTAGTAATCTGGGTATGCACTGAAGGCCACGTTAGTGGTCTGGGTGTGCACTGGAGGACACGTTAGTGATCTGGGTGTGCACTGGAGGCCACGTTAGTAGTCTGGGTGTGCACTGGAGGCCACGTTAGTGGTCTGGGTGTACACTGGAGGACACGTTATTGGTCTGGGTGTGCACTGGAGAACACGTTAGTGATCTGGGTGTGCATTGGAGGACACGGTAGTGATCTGGGTATGCACTGGAGGACACGTTAGTGGTCTGGGTGTGCACTGGAGGACACGTTAGTGATCTGGGTGTGCATTGGAGGACACATTAGTGGTCTGGGTGTGCACTGGAAGCCACGTTAGTAGTCTCGGGTGTGCACTGGAGGCCACGTTAGTGGTCTGGGTGTGCACTGGAAGCCACGTTAGTGGTCTGGGTGTGCACTGGAAGCCACGTTAGTGGTCTGGGTGTGCACTGGAAGCCACGTTAGTGGTCTGGGTGTGCACTGGAAGCCATGTTAGTGGCCTGGGTGTGCACTGGAGGACACGTTAGTTAACTGGGTGTGCACTGGAAGCTACGTTAGTGGTCTGGGTGTGCACTGGAAGCCATGTTAGTGGCCTGGGTGTGCACTGGAGGACACGTTAGTTAACTGGGTGTGCACTGGAAGCTACGTTAGTGGTCTGGGTGTGCACTGGAAGCCATGTTAGTGGCCTGGGTGTGCACTGGAGGACACGTTAGTTAACTGGGTGTGCACTGGAAGCTACGTTAGTGGTCTGGGTGTGCACTGGAAGCCATGTTAGTGGCCTGGGTGTGCACTGGAAGCCACGTTAGTGATCTGGGTGTGCACTGGAAGCTACGTTAGTGGTCTGGGTGTGCACTGGAAGCCACGTTAGTGATCTGGGTGTGCACTGGAGGATACGTTAGTGGTCTGGGTGTGCACTGGAAGCCATGTTAGTGGTCTGGGTGTGCACTGGGGGCCATGTTATTGGTCTGGAGGAGCACTGCAGGGCCACGATAGTGGTCTGGGTGTGCACTGGGGGCCACGTTAATGGTCTCATTCACATATTTTTGAATGAGTTCTGTGATTACCTTGCGGAAGTTTTGCCTTGAAGCTTCCATGCCATTGCATGGAGAAGACACTCGTCTGGATGTGCACTGGCGAAGAAGGTAGTTGTCTAGGTATGTACTGAAGGAGAAGATAGTCGTCTGGGTGTGCACTGGAGAAAAAGATAGTCATCTGGGTGTGCACTGGCAAAGAAGATAGTTGTCTGGGTGTGCACTGAGGCCAAGATAGTGGTCTGGGTTTGTATTGAAATACAAAGGCGTTGGGGGGGGTGTACTGGAGGAGAAGATAGTCATCTGAGTGTGATTTACAGGACAAGATAGTCAGCTGGGTGTGCACTGGAGACCGAGTTAGTGATCTGAGACTTTACTATACAAGATCGACACCTGGAAGTGCACTGGAGTAGTGTTAAAGGAGACTACGACCGACCCTTTCAGTTTTTTCAGTGATCTGTTATAATCTCCCCAAAATATCCAATGAATGACTTCAAGGGGAGGTCGTAGTCTCCCCAAAATATCCCGTGAATGACGCCAAAGGTCGATCAGAGTCTCCACAAATATCCTGTGCATAAATTGCATGGGATATGAGGAGGAAGGTGTCTGGTGGAGGAAGTCATAGTGTGAGGGTGTGTCTAGCTGGAGCTCCAATTGTCCTGATACTAAAAATGGAAGCTGTAGTAAGTGAACTAGTGCTAGTGAGGGAGATCTGTGGAGCTCGGAGGGCAGAAGTGGATTCCCTGCAGGAGGAGCTACGGCAGACAAAGGAGCTAAGATAGATGAAACACCGTCAAGAAGATGCGAATGAGGAATGCAGCAGTAGAAAGTCGTCAACCTGGAATGTCGTAAAGGACAGGGGTCTTTAGAAGACTTTGACAAGGCCACCTGCAGATATCATAAGGATTTCTAACCCATTTGCTGAGCTGGAGGATGAATGCTGTGTGGAGATGGTAGTTCCCTCGAAAGTCAACACAACTAAAGGAGGACAGATCCCTCAAGGTGCTCACGAAGTAAAGGAAGTACCTAAGCAACTTTTGATTGTTGGAGATTCACAGGTGAGGTATCTTGATAGAACTTTTTGTGATAGAGATGGGGGGAACAGGTTAAGGGTTTGCTATCCGGGAGGAGGAATTGGTGGTATTGTTAACAATATGGATGATATTATTGCTGGAAATGGGAACAACCCATTATTTGTATCAGTACTGGTGGAAATGATGTTGGACGGGTTAGGGGGTGAGGAACTGATACAGAGGTTTAAGGCAACCATAAAATTAGTTAGGAGCAAGGGAGTAATCCCGATCATATGTGGTATTCTTCAAAGACAGGGAGTTGGAAATGAATAGTTGTCTAGGGCACTTGGTGTCAATTGCCGACTGGACAAATATTGCAAATATTGCAATATCATTTATAGATAACTGTGAACACTTCTATGGAAGAAATGACATGTATGCTTGGATTAGGGAGCATCTATCCAGGGCTGGGGTTGTTGCTGTTGCCAACTCATTGGAAACTGTGGTGGGAGGGGTTTGTTTTGGTTTAAACTGTTAGTAGATAGTAGTAGGTAATACAAGTGCGTGTTTGCGAGAGAAACAACGTGGCAAAATGATCAGGGAAGGAGTGGAGCCTCATAATTACAATACACTTAGGGTATAATACACAAACAGTAGGCGTCTAAGAAACAAAATAAACGATTTAAATGCTCTTGTATGCACGGAAAAAATAGATATTATTACACTTAACGAAACGTGGATGAATGCAGAAAACAGAGAACTATTAGCTGAATATCAAATAAATGGATTTAAACTATTTTACGCAGATAGATAAATTAAACGAGGAGGGGGAGTAGTCATATATGTTAGGGAAAATTTGAAATGTAGTCTCAAAGAGGGAATCAAAACTAAGCCACACGCAGAAACTATTTGGCTAGAATTAAAGGAAAAGGCACATAATCTTTTAATAGGATTTATATACAGGCCACCATATTTGGACAGAATGGAAGCAAAGCATCTATGGGATGAAATATCTAGAGCATCTAGGTCTAACAGTATTTGTGTCATGGGTAACTTTAATTTTAGTGGAATAAACTGGATTAACAGTACAGGGAATAACAAAGCAGAAGATTTTCTAGAATTAATTGACGATTGCTTTCTTATGCAACACGTTAAGGAACCAACACGGGAAAATAATATTTTATATTTAGTGTTAACTTACTGGGGAAAGACTAATTAATGACATCAAAATAGGGAGTGAACTAGGGAACAGTGGTCACAAAGAAATCAGATTTAACATGGAATGGATTTGATCTGTAGGAGAAAATTTTGTTAAAGTGCCAGATCTCCAAAAAGCTGATTTTAATAGCCTAAGAACTCTTTTGGGTCAAATAGACTGGAAAGTCTTTGGCCTAGGGGTGGGCCAGTCTTGGAGCGAGACGTAAACCCAGCGATTGGTGATGTTAAAAGAGATTTCGATGTGGATTCAAAATATAACTTATTTAAAAATATTCTAAGCAAAGCACAGGAATGTAGTATACTATTCAAATTGAATGGATCAAATACTATTGACCCGAAATGGATAAAAGTATCTGAAGAACCTTATAGATCGAAAGACAGCTTGATACAAAAGGATAAAGAATGGGGAAGTCAGTTTAGAACAAGAATTCATACAACTGGTTAGAAATGTTAAAAAAAAAGAGATAAGGAGGGCAAAAGGAAACTATGAAGTTCGTATACCAGGGCAAGCAAAGGCGGCCAATCCTAAAGGTTTTTTCATCTATTTCGAACAAAGATTAGGGAAAGGATAGGTCCAAGAAATACTGAGACAGGTCAAATAACGGATAATGCTGAAGAAATGAGCAGTATTTTTAATAAATATTTTATTTCGGTATTTACTAAAGAAGAACTTAACTCTATGCCTTCAGCCGAATAAGTCTATGTGAGTGGGGTCGAGAACCGGATGACTATTTTAACAGTTACCAGGGATAATGTTATTAAACAAATAGTGAAACCTGGTAGTATAGTATGGATATAAATTTACTTGAACGTGTCCAGCATAGGATGACAAAGTAAATTCCCCAAATTAGAAACCTGTCATATGAAGACAGATTAACAAAGCTAAAATTGCATTCACTGGAAAGGCATAGAGTTAGGGGTGACATGATAGAGGTTTACAAGTGGATGAATGGACATAACAAATGGGATATTAATAGGGGTATTAAAAGTATCAACACAAGATGGAACACAAAACAATGGGTATAAATTCGAATAAGTTTAGATATAGGAAAGACTTGCGTAACTACTGGTTCGACAACAGGATTGTTGATTTGTCGAACTAATTACCGCGTAACGTGGTGGAGGTGGGGTCCCTCGATTGTTTCAAACGTGGGTTGCACATGTATATGAGTGGGATTGGGTGGTTATAAATAGGAGCTGCCTCGTATGGGCCAATAGGCTTCCTGCAGTTACCTTTGTTCTTATGTTCTTAATCCAGGGTGCTTAAAGATCGCAAACTTTGCGATCCATTGCCTACCATATTTAATAAATCATTAGCAAGTGAAAGGACGACGACGTTTCGGTCCGTCCTGGTCCATTCTCAAGTTGATTGTGATGAGAGAAGTTGTTGTTGTTGTTTTAGATTCAGCTACTCAGACATAAAGTTCCAAGTAGCACGGGCTATGGTGAGCCCGTAAGTGGAGGCTCTTTGGAGCCATTATCTGTATCAATGACTGATACTAGAGATCAGGGGATGGATGTGAGTCTTCAGTCCTGGAGGGTTGGCTGTACCAGTTATAGAACTGGTAGGGTTAGTGTAGGCCTCTAGGTCTTCCATTTTTTCTTTGCCCGAGACTTTGGCCGAGTCGTGCTGTCGTTGGAGTTTGGTGAGGTGGGTCTTGTACCGAGTAGGTGTCGTATTTGTGGTGCAGCGGTGGAGCTCCTATTATTATTTCCTTGTTTGAGGAGTCCGTAACATCTGTATGTGGTGTTTTCGTCTTTCTCCTTGCAGTTTGTGGTAGACTCATGTGTCGTGGATTGGTTGTAGACGGTATTTCAGAAGAGTTGGTGATGATGTTAGTAGCATTTGTAGACAGCACGTCTGCTAGGGCGGCTTCTGAGATGGTGATGGTAGGAGCGTTGGGAGCTGAAGAGGGAAATATCTCTGTTTGTGCCGCCCAGGTCATGGGTGGTTCTAGAGTCTGTGTTGAAATCGACCTCGTGGTCGTCCTGGTGTTAGTCGGAGTCGTAGTAGAGGCAGTGACACTTGCACCAGGGGCTATGATGGGGGCCAGGCTATTGGCTATTTATAATGCGTTCAGTTCACTGACAAAATGGTGGTTGTCTGGTCTGGCAAGCCTCTAATAAGACCAGGAATAATGCCTGCACGTGATGCAGGGGGCTGTGAAGTAGTTTGTGGGGCCTTGGGTCCCCATTGTGAAGGTTGGGTCGCCTGGTGAGAGGAGGCACTTTTTGATAAGACCGTAAAGTCTTCTGGTCGGTTGGTGGGAGTTGAGGTGGTGGGTTGAACGCCTGGAGCTCTGGTTGCAGAGGTAGATGGGTTGTTTCTCTTGGATTCAACCTCGGTTTTGATGCTTTCCTGTCTGCGGGGGCAGCGGTAGGAAGTTGCGGTGTGATTGCCATCACAGAGCAAACAACGATGGGTTGTTGCCTTACATATGGAGTATTGATGGTCCAGTGCGCACAGGCTGCACTTCTGGACAGGGTGCTGACACTTGTTGGTGGGGTGGGTGAATTCGTAGCATTTGAAGCACAGCTGGATCTCAAAGTATCGTTCCTTTTGTACTTGATGGGGTTGTATTTGTAAGTCGAGGCAGTAGAAACCTTGTGTGGCAGCCTGGGTGGCTGCAGCTATGGTGGTGAAAGTACTCTTCATTGATGATTTGTCGGTGCTGCAGAACTCTAGGGTTAATACACCCAGGTTCGGATTTTCGTCCTCGATATTGTCCATAATATTATGTTGCGGTCGGTCATCGATCCATTGGCTGGTCCTGCTGGTTAAAACAGTTCTTCCGACCAGGAACTGACGTGGGAAGTGAGGATGTAGGTGGTGCTCCGTGCGAAATATGGCATCGTTGGTCAAGAGTTTTTCTAGCTCTTCCTCACATGAAAAGAAGAGCACGAAATCATCACTATCCTGACTAATGTCAGTGGGTGTGATGCCGGTAACGTCCTTCAGGACCTTAAGAATATAGCTTCTCCCGAAAGCATGACCGTCAAGGGGTGTAGCTCTAACCTTTAGACGTTTGTGTCGCATTGTGTCCACACCCTCAACGGGTAGCAGTGTTTCGATGAGGGAAGGAGGCGAAGACAATAAATAGGCAAGAGAGAGGTGAGGAAAAGGAAATCTTAGAGGAAACAATGCAAGGCAAAAGGTACGAAACGTAAGGTGTAATATGTAAGGGGAACGTAAGGGGATAGTAATATGAATAAGAAAGGGATTGTAAGAGAAAACAAGGGAAATAAAAAGAAAAAAGAAAGAAAGATAAATGGAAGGGTAAGCTTATGTTAGGTCACGTTTGTAAGAAAGTTTAGAACATTTGAGTATATACTGTGAAAGGGAAGAGTCAACAGCAACAAAGCCTGGACTCAAGTTCATGTTGGGCATGTTGTGTATCAGAGCCAATTCAATACGACGGCGTCTGTGTAGAGTAGAGGCAGGAAAGATTATTTTGAAAAAAGACCAATCAATAGGATGATTAGAATCCCTAACATGATAGAAAAGAGCAGTGTTTGTGTCTGCAGACTTAACACTTCTTTTGTGTTCTTCAAGTCTGTCATTAAGTGTAATGGTAGTATTAAAAGTATTGGAGAGGACAAGACGAACAGGAAGTAGAGTAGACACCTGCAACATTAGAGACAGGAGGAGAACTAGATCTAGTGTGAACTAGATTATTATGAAGTGTTTTAGTTTGTTAAAAGGCGAGCTTTATGTCAAGAGGACGAAGGTATTAGTATAAGTTTTGAGTTCAGATATGAAGGGAAAGCAGAGAACACAGTGCTACTAGTGTCGGAAGCAGGTTTAGGATGAAAGAAATTTCATCCAAAATTTCTGAGATTAAATTTCTGAGATTTTTAAAATTTCATGACACGTCCTTGGAAGTTGACGATGTTTTTCTAACAGTACGTCAACATAAACGCTTTCTGTCTTCTTCTCTTCCAGTGATCTATGCAATATCCTATTTCCCATTGCATTTGACACTGCTCACCTCTCCTCTTCCCACCACTCCTCCCCACGACACAACAAGCTTCAACGAATTATTTCCAACAGTCCTTGGGCTAAATACTCTCTCTGACTGTGTTTCCAACCTTTCATCTTCCCCTCTTTCTAAGCACCAGCAAGAACTGCTCGGACTTGGTCTTTCTTTTGCTACTTCCCCTGGACCAGGATGTGGCATTGACCTCATTAGTTCCTTTGACAAGTTTGTCAATTCTAACTCCAGTACTCTTTCGGACCTGTCTGCCTTTAGAGGGGCCCTTATCCCCGTTCTTGACAGCTTGTTTTCTAAAAATCACCACTTTTCTCGTCGCTTCCAGCTTGCCCTTGCCTCCCTGAAATCTAACAACTCTATTCTTATCCTTCCTTCCGACAAAGGCAATTCGGTGGTTATCCTTGACCGTGTGCACTACCTCCAGAAAGCAGATGTTTTGCTTTCTGACTCTCGCACATATGCCCCTCTGACTTTTAACCCTTTGGATCGCCTTACAACTTCCTTTAACCGCAAATTAAGACAGCTCTCTAGTCTCTGTCTTCCTGACTTCAATCTCATTAAACGTTTCCATGGCATCTGCCCTTCTCTTCCGTATTTCTATGGTCTACCTAAGACTCATAAACCTGGTGTTCCTCTTCGTCCTGTCATTTCTTCGCGGGGCTCTGTCGGCTATTCTCTTGCCTCCTGGCTCGCTAAAACTCTGATGCCTTACCTTGGCACTTTTCCCCTGCCCACCTTCGTCTCCCTCAGGACTTCATAGAAAGACTGCGCCTGCAGCCCTCCTTCAAGATGCTTAGTCTTGATGTTGACTCTCTGTTCATTAATGTTCCCCTCGATGACGTTCTCGCTTTCCTTAGACAGAAGGCGAATAAGGGCCTTCTTCCTCTCCCGCTTCCCACTGACGTTTACCTCGAACTCATTAGACTCTGTATTGACTAACTCTCTCTCTTTCAACGATAAATATTACTCTCAAACTTTCGGTGTCCCTTTGGGTTCCCCTCTCTCCCCAGTTCTTGCCAATTTCTACACAGAATACTTTGAAACTATTCTTCTTCCTTCTATTGATACTCGTTCCTCTCTCTGGCATCGCTTTGTTAAAGACATTTTTGCTTTATGGCCTCTTGACCTTAGTCTTTTCCAGCCTCTCCACTCCTCTCATAACAATCTGGCTCCTTCCATCCGTTTCAAAGTTGAATGGGAATCTAATTCCCTCCTTCCTTTTCTTGACGTTCACGATCACAGCTCTGCGTCTGAGTTCTCTTTCTCTGTCTACCGCAAACCCATGCATAGTGGCATGTACATTCACTTTTTTTCCTATCATCCTCCTTCTATTAAAAAAAGTGTCCTTGTCTCTCTCTTCCCCCACCCTCTACTCATCAGCTACCCCTCAGTTTCTTGATTCTGAAATTGCCTTTATCTACAAATCATTCTCTCGCCTTGGTTACCTTTTGCATTTAATCAACTGCCTATTCTCAAGCTAAACAAAATTTCTTTGGAAGCTTTGGAGAATTTCTTTGGAGAACACTGGAGGCGTTCCAGTGACTTTATATCCATTCTCTAGTACGGCGACCAAAACTGAACTGCATAATCTAAATGGGGCCTAACAAGAGCATGATATAACTGATGAACAACACCAGGTGTCATGTTACTAATGCTTCCATAAATAAATCCCAGTGTCCTATATACCTTATTACTAACATTTATGCATTAATTTTTTAGTTTAAAATTCTTACTAATTATAACTCCCAGATCCCTTCTGCAATCAAACTTCGTAATCTCAACACCATCTAGCTCGTATCTTCTACCTCTATCATCATTACCTAGCCTCAAAACCATACATTTGTCAACATTAAACTGCATCTGCCAATGTTTTGACCATTTCAAAAACCAATTTAGATCGCCTTGAAATTTTTTCCGTGAGTCTTTTTCCCGTGTTTATTTTTCACCCGATTTTTGTATCATCGGCAAATTTGCAAATATTGCTGCTCAAACCTGAATATAAAGCATTTATATTATGAATAATATGCCTCAAGGCTCTGTCCCAGGACAGAGCCTTGAGGCACTATACTTAAAACATTTTGCCACTCTGACTTATCCACATTTATACTAACACTTTGTTTCCTTTGGTATAGCCATGCCCTAATCCAACTTAATATAGAACCCCCCCATACCATATCTTTTTAATCAATCATTCATGTGGTACAGAATCAAAAGCTGCTTTGCTAAAGTCAAGGTACACAACATTACAAACCCTGCCATTATCAACTGCCTAACTATGCTGGTATACACACAGAAATCACAATTGCATGATAAATCAAATGAACAAATTCACAAGGGCATTGATGAGGGTTCGAACTTACGCCCGGGAGGTTCACAGACGTGACATAGTCAACTGTACCACCACATGTTAAAATAATTGCAACCTGATCTGCATGTCAGTCACTGATCCTCACTTCGATCCCGAATCTTCGCGATCCTATACAGTTAATCCTCTCCTTTGGGATCGTGGTACAATTGACTACGGCGCATCTGGGAACATCCCGTGCGTAAGTTCGAACTCTCATCAAGGCCCTTTTGTATTTGTTCTAAGGATGTAATAATCACAAGGCAAATTTGTTAAACATGAATGGCCAATAGTAAAACAATGTTGAAAATCATTTATGAATGAAAATCTATGCTGTTCGAGATAAAGACGAATGGTATTTGCAATTATCAATTCAAGCAACTCTGCCTCAATAGCCATGTAGCTAATTGACCGAAAGTTTGACGCAAGTGATCTATCACCTTCCTTGATAATTAGTTCATACATGAGCAATCTTTCACAACTCTGGCATTCTGACAGGCAGCATGCAGGTATGAGGGATGATGGTGAGAGGCATGCAGGTCTGAGGGTGAGGGATGGTGGTGGGAGACATGCAGGTCTGAGGAAAGACGGATGGCAGTGAGAGGCATGCAGGTCTGAGGGGTTAGGGATTAAGTGAGAGGCATGCCGGTCTGAGGGGTGAGGGATGGCAGTGAGAGGCATGCAGGTCTGAGGGGTGAGGGATGGCAGTGAGAGGCATGCCGGTCTGAGGGGTGAGGGATGGCAGTGAGAGGCATGCCGGTCTGAGGGGTGAGGGATGGCAGTGAGAGGCATGCAGGTCTGAGGGGTGAGGGATGACAGTGAGAGGCATGCAGGTCTGAGAGGTGAGGGATGGTAGTGAGAGGCATGCAGGTCTGAGGGGTGAGGGATGGCAGTGAGAGGCATGCAGGTCTGAGGGGTGAGGGATGGTAGTGAGAGGCATGCAGGTCTGAGGGGTGAGGGATGGTGGTGAGAGGCATGCAGGTCTGAGGGGTGAGGGATGGCAGTGAGAGGCATGCAGGTCTGAGGGGTGAGGGATGGTAGTGAGAGGCATGCAGGTCTGAGGGGTGAGGGATGGTGGTGAGAGGCATGCAGGTCTGAGGGGTGAGGGATGGCAGTGAGAGGCATGCAGGTCTGAGGGGTGAGGGATGGTAGTGAGAGGCATGCAGGTCTGAGGGGTGAGGGATGGCAGTGAGAGGCATGCAGGTCTGAGGGGTGAGGGATGGCAGTGAGAGGCATGCAGGTCTGAGGGGTGAGGGATGGTAGTGAGAGGCATGCAGGTCTGAGGGGTGAGGGATGGCAGTGAGAGGCATGCAGGTCTGAGGGGTGAGGGATGGTAGTGAGAGGCATGCAGGTCTGAGGGGTGAGGGATGGTGGTGAGAGGCATGCAGGTCTGAGTGGTGAGGGATGGTGGTAAGAGGCATGCAGGTCTGAGGGGTTAGGGATTAAGTGAGAGGCATGCAGGTCTGAGGGGTGAGGGATGGCAGTCAGAGGCATGCAGGTCTGAGGGGTGAGGGATGGCAGTCAGAGGCATGCAGGTCTGAGGGGTGAGGGATGGTGGTGAGAGGCATGCAGGTCTGAGGGGTGAGGGATGGTGGTGAGAGGCATGCAGGTCTGAGGGGTGAGGGATGGCAGTGAGAAACATGAAGGTCTAAGAGGCATGCAGGTCTGAGGGATGACAGTGAGAGGCATGAAGGTCTGAAGAGTGAGGGATGGTGGTGGGAGGCATGCAGGTCAGAGGAGTGAGGGATGGGGGTGAGAGGCATGCAGGTCTGTGGGGTGAGGGATTAGGGTGAGAGGCATGCAGGACTGATGGGTAATTGACGGCGATGAGAGGCATGCAGGACTGAGGGGTGAGGAATGGTGGTGAGACGCATGGAGGTCTGAGTGGTGAGGGATGGTGGTGAGAGGCATGCAGGTCTGAGTGGTGAGGGATGGGGGTGAGAGGCATGCAGGTCTGAGTGGTGAGGGATGGGGGTGAGAGGCATGCAGGTCTGAGTGGTGAGGGATGGTGGTGAGAGGCATGCAGGTCTGAGGGGTGAGGGATAGTGGTGAGAGGCATGCAGGTCTGAGGGGTGAGGGATGGTGGTGAGAGGCATGCAGGTCTGAGGGCTGAGGGATTAAGTGAGAGGCATGCAGGTCTGAGAGGTGAGGGATATTTGTGGGATGCATGCAGGTCTGAGGGCTGAGGGATTAAGTGAGAGGCATGCAGGTCTGAGAGGTGAGGGATAGTTGTGGGATGCATGCAGGTCTGAGGGCTGAGGGATTAAGTGAGAGGCATGCAGGTCTGAGGGGTGAGGGATGGCAGTGCGAGGCATGCAGGTCTGACAGGTGAGGGATGGCCGTCTGAAGCATGAAGGATTCGAGGGAGAGGGATGGCAGTGAGAGGCATGCAGGTCTGAGGGGTGAGGGATTAAGTGAGAGGCATGCAGGTCTGAGGGGTGAGGGATTAAGTGAGAGGCATACAGGTCTTAGGGGTGAGCGATGGCAGTGCGAGGCATGCAGGTCTGAGGGGGGGAGTGATTGTTGGAAATTTCCAACACTAATACAATACTGTTGTATTATTATTAATTATTACTAAAATCTACTAATTAGTGTAGTAACTAAAATTAACTAACAGTAGTGTTCACATGAACTAATAATTGTATCTGTACAATAATGTTGGAATTCTCACGTAACCAAACACCAGTATTGTGTCAGATTCTGCCAAGCTAAACACATTTATATCCAGTGTGTTAGAGAATTGAGTGTGATTCTGTAAAAAGAGCAGTATTCCGTATGATAATTATTTACCGATAACATAACTCCCCAACGATTGTCAAATCGAGAGTTTTAGTTATAATTGTTATCAAGTAATAAAATTTACCGTCACGCGTGAATGTCATGGAGAGAACTAAAATCATCTCCATTTCTCGTTTACCATCGTAAGATGAGAAAGTAATAATATTTAGCTCCCTAGAATTACAACCCAGTCTTTATCAAAGCATTTTAGCCACAACTGCACGAAATAATATTATTCGTGATAAATAATTTGTGTGGCGAATGCGGGACGCGGGGTGGAGAGGGAGAAGCCATTGTTGTGGTAGTAGACGCCAGCTCGAGGAGAAGGCGCCTGTGTGCGGCGTGAAGACTTGTTGCGGAATTGAGCAACTCGTTTGGAGTCAGAGTCTAGGATACGTTGTGGTGAATTGTCAACAAGATTTAACCTGACATTCAGCCCGGAACTAGTTAATTTGTTCTACGTGATCCATCGTGACCGGCCAAATAAGCGCGTCGACATCCAAGCCAAGCTAGTAACCACGTGTTCGCCATTGTGACGCTAGAGCCTGGGACGCGAGTTTCGGCAAGCTTCAACTTATACAGTGCCCTATTAGCTTAGTACTTATATAACTCCCTTTTGATGCATCATTAGAGATTGTATATAGCGGGGCAGCTTGTCGTCACATCGAGCAATATAAATAAACCACATGTTAGTATTCTAAATTAACTTTATTCCCAATTTCTTGAATATAGATATTTAGTAGCCTAGTATATTGCTACGTAATATCCCTTAATTTACAGCTCGCGTGTGAGGAATTCCACGAGCTGTTACTTTACCCGTGTTATTCATCTCCCAGTGTTCTATGAGGAATTCCGGAGATCCCGAGGATGATTCGTAACTGATGTCTTTGAAAAGTCTTCAAGCTAAGACTTTTCGCATTTCTTTGATTATTCAAATTATCAGTATTTTGATTGTCATTTATGAAATGCTGTGCACTGGAGATAATACGTGTTTATTATAATTATTAATTTCTGATATTTATGATCTATATTCTTATTGGCGACAAATTTTCTATTGATTTTCTAATTGGTCATAAGATTAGGTTATTACACAATGAACTGGTGTACGAACCACACTAGTTCCTAGACATATATGAAGTTCTAGCAGTAACCCCCCAATATAGGTATTTGAGGCTTTGATTCAAGTAAATTATTTATACAGCCCATTAATTACTCAAGTGATTATATTTCCTAGTATTTATCCATAGTCACTGGTTCTTACAGGAATTTCTAATGATCACATTTTATTAGTTTCCCTCTTTACTATAAAAGCGGGTGGCCCTTCGTAATTGATTTCATTACTTTAATAATTATATAAATAGAGTCAAGCCCCAAATGTCCCACAGTGATGGCAGTGCGAGGCATGCAGGTCTGAGGGGAGAGGGATGGTTGTGGCAGGCATGCAGGTCTGAGGGGTGAGGGATTAAGTGAGTGGCATGCAGGTCTGAGCGGTGAGGGATTAAGTGAGAGGACATGCAGGTCTTAGGGATGAGCGATGACAGTGCGAGGCATGCAGGTCTGACGGGTGAGGGAGGGCGGTCTGAGGCATGAAGGATTCGAGGGAGAGGGATGGCAGTGAGAGGCATGCAGGTCTGAGGGGTGAGGGATTGTGGTGAGAGGCATGCAGGTCTAAAGGATGAGGGATGGTGGTGAGAGGCATGCAAGTCTGAGGGATGGTAGTGAGAGGCATGTAAGTCTGAGGGGTGAGGGATGGCAGTGGGAGGCATGAAGGTTTCAAGGGTGAGGGATGGCAGTGAGAGGCATGCAGGTGAAGGATCAACCCCTTCTCACACAAGACAGCACATATATGACTTAATGTTTAAAGTCAATATGTTGAATATGAATTAGTATATATGTGATATATTCCCAGTTTTTCTTTTCTAAGGCCCAAACTCTTCCTCACGTACCAATTTACGTCTCACAGTACCCATCCGTCAACCTAGATAGCAGAATAGTCGTGATTGGTTCAATTATAAGGAAAATTGTAGTTTTCAGGTCCCACATGGGTTGTGAAATTTACCTACCATTGTCCATGCTCTTAGAATGTTACAGATCAGCTACTTCCTATTGAAGGCTCGTAGTTTTGTTTTGAGAAATATTAGTTGTTCTTAGTAAATTATAATAAGCACTAAAAATTATTACATAGAATAACAGTCCTTCACCAATCAATATTATATACCATAGTTTGTGCTATACAAATCTTTAAAGGATGTTTTGTAGGAACGCTAACAGAAAACGATGTTACGTTGGAATGTCTATGGGGTAAACTACTGCAAACAGGATGGTATTGTGTCTAATATACCAACTATAGCTAGGATGGGTATATTGTCCACTACCACCTGTTAGGTGGGTAAGGGGTCCAATACCACCCACAGGATGGGTATGAGGGTCACATCCACCCACAGGATGAGTATGGGGATCACATCCACCCACAGGAAGGGTATGGGGTCCAATACCACCCACATGATGAGTATGGCGCCACTACAACCCACAGGATGGGTATGGCGCTTCAACCACCCATAGAATGGGTATGAGGTCCAATAACACCCACTGGATGTGTATGGCGTCCATTGCCGCGCGTCTAGCTCGAAAACCTCAGCATTCATCTCAGAACCATGCCTATTTCACGCAGATTCCTTAATAAACGTAAGAGTTTTATATGTCACAAGAAAGATAGAAATATAAGCTTCATTCTAAATACCTTACCATGGGCATATTTAAATTTAAAGCGAAGATACGTGTACTTTTATAATAGCCGAGCTCCGACCCCGGACAAATCGATCGACCGAGCCACTCTCTCGCAGAACAATGTTTATTTTACGTGAATTCGTTAATAAACATATATGTTTTTTTATGTCTCAAGAAAGGCAGACATATAAGCTTCACTTTAAACACTTTACCATAGACATATTTAAAGTTCTAATGAAGATACATGTATTTTAAAAATTACGGAGCTCCCACCCCGTACAGACTGAACGACAGAGCAACTCTCTCTCAGATCAATGTTTATTTCACGTAAATTCGTTAATAAACACAAATGTTTTATATGTCTTAAGCAAGATAGAAATAAGAGCTTCATTTTAAATACATTACAATAGACATATTTATAGCTCAAGTGAATATACATATCTTTTTATAGTAGCGCTCAGTAGCTTGTCGGGCATGGAGTGCAGACGCCTACGCACTTGCTGATATATTGTATAATTAACAAAGATACGCTAATAAAGCCTAAAATCTTATATGCCTCCAGAAAGACCGAGATATGAACATTATTGTAGAGGTGACCCACGTGTTACAACAATAGTACAGTAATATTTCACCTGGAACTGTCGTCGTAGGGAGAGGTAGGGCTGGTAGGGCAGGTGGAGCAAGTCTAGGCTCCTCAGGAAGGGTAGGACAGAGGGAGTCAATGCCTCTTTAGGGGTCCTATGGGCACATATCCTAAGTGCCAGTGGTGCCGGGCAGGCGTCGTCCGCGCTGGGTCACATGCAGTTCAAATCTGGCCCACTCGGCCTGCGCGGGTAGGCTGTGCGCCGTCGCCATCCACCAATCAGGGCACAGCCCTGCCTATACTGTAAAATGTCTCCTTTGGCGGGCACTTTGAATGTGGTTCCCTCTATACTCCTCCCGTCCCTATAGAACAATGGGTATATTGGAGGGAAAATGTTTCACTATATATAACGTGTCTTTTTGTAAAAAGTCTGGTTTCATGAATGGGTCCTATTACAATTATTACCCGTATTATCTTTGCACTGTACACGAACATTACAATTATTACCCGTATTATCTTTGCACTATACACGAACATTACAATTATTACCCGTAATATCTTTGCACTATACACGAACCGTTTCAACATTGCATACACTACACTATTCTCTTTCCTTTTTTTTTTTTTTTTTTTTTTCTTTTCAGCTTCACTCTTAGGAATTTACTCTGTCCTAACAATATTCCTCGCACCGAAGCGCTGCTCCTTGAATGTGAGTCCTTTGACAGAGCAACCCTCTTCCCACCCCCAGGATCCCAAGGGAAAGCAATTGGATCTATGCCTTCCAAGAACTGACCAAATGCTAGTTCATTCTTTATTTTCTTCTGAGCCCTCCTTTCCACATTGTGTCTTAACGGGCCCCACTTCCTGTGAGAATTTTGCTTCGCTTCCTGATCCAGACCTGTCTGTTCAGTAGTGGCATGGTCCCGAATTGCCACTTTTGTCCTGCATTGGATTCCTGAAGGAGCCTCACTTGACGAGTTCTCACTTAGCATAACCAAACTCTGCTGGTTGTACGTGTCTGATGTGCTAGTGTCCATGTCCCCCCTGTCTGTGTGAGCCGAGATGTCTTCCACACCTCTAGACAATATCTGGTCAGCATCTTGCTCCGATGCCCCTCCTTGGCCTGTTATGCACTGGGTCGGATTTAGGCCGAATGAGCCGACCCGGCAGCGTTTAAAGACGAATTCTGGTCCTTAAATGAAACACGTGGCCTGTTGCCCGAGGTGTCCCCGTGCTGGCGGACTGCTTCCTCGTCTCTTTCGGATTCCTCACAGTCCCGAGCAAAATGACCCTCTTTCCCACACCTGTAGCACTGAACAGGTCGCCTAGGGGATGGGCTACGGCGATGCTGTGGTAACATAAGAGCAACTGTAAGGTGCCTCAAACTCTCACACACCTGGTCCAATCTCCCGTTGGTCTCTGAGATACCTGCTACCAAGGTGTCCAACTTCGCCTCCACGCCCATGGAAGATAAAGGATGCGAGCCCGCACTCGATGGTCGGCAAGTGTTGATTCCAAAACCTGAAGAGCTGGTAGCCGGTGACGTGCCTGGGGAGCTGGGAAGAGCGAGTGTCGAGCGCCGAGAAGCGTCATTACTCCTGGGTGGCCGCTCATACTGGGAGTACCTTCCCACTGCATTCACTCGCACTGCTGGACCTTGGGGCACTCGGTGATGGGAGTCGTATCCTTTGGAACCTGAGGAACCGTGGATCGCTATGGCATTGTGCTGGAAGGTTTGGGCCCGATCAATAGCCTCCTCCATGGAGGAGTTCCTCACATTGGAAATGTATCCTGCCAGACTCTTATCCTGTAATCCCTGGCCAAATCTCATTACTGCGATTTGTTCCACTTCCCATCGTGGCACATGTTTGTAGGCCCGATGAGCCAAGTGATGGGCCCTATCTGCCCAATCAGCGATATCCTCTTCTGGTTCCTGCTGAGCCTGGTTAAACTTCATCATGGCTACATCCAGAACTTCCCTATCGCCAAATCGCTTGATCATCTTATGCATCATGCGATTATAATCGATCGACGGTTCTCTGTCCAGTAAGTGATTGTAAAAATCACTCGCCTTACCCTTGAGGCACCACCCTAACTGTGTCAATAACCTAGGTCCGCTCCAGTCCTTTTCCGAGGCATAAGACGTGAAACGGCGGTAGAAGGTGGCCCAATCTGACTTCCCGTCATAGTCCAACGCCCGAGGTGGTGTGCGGAAGGTCTCTTTCTGTTGGCGATAACCTGTTCGCCAGCTACGGGATAGAGAGGCATCTGAATCGGAAGTCCGAGAGCTGTGTGACGAGTGTCGAGCTGGCCGTCTCCTTGATCGAGCCGATCGATGGTGGGAGGGGCTCCCCTGCCGAGTACCTTGCAGGCCACTAGCCCTGGAGTAAGCTGGTGACTGAGGTCGGCGTCCACGTTGTCTGCCGCTGGCGGCACCCCTAGAGGAACGGCGGGTACCCGTTTCGCTGGACGAGGACGATGAACGACTTCCTGCCTCCTGACCTGAGGGCCCGGGGCCCTGTTGGGACGGGTCCACCTCAAACGATATAGCAGCCATCAACTCGGGTTTGGCCCGAAGGCGGTTGATATCATAAATGTTGTCTTCCGTGATCACGTGGCGACGCCGAAACTTGATAATGCAAGCGGCCAATGTATCTCCTACACCCGGTAGCAGCTGCAGCTCAGCAGCCGAAGCAGAGTTTATCTTGATTAGGGCCATTGTGCTGGTGTCGAAAGTTAAAGCTCCAATATATCGTGCCACACCTGGTAATAAGCCTTAGATCTGGGGCCAGGCACCTCACATGTATATCATCCCCCCCCCCCCCAAAAAAAAAAAAAAAAAAAAACACAGACACCAATGGCCACACTTAAGGTTCCAATGTTCAGAGATAGAGATAAATGTTCCACCAGGAAAAATAAGCACTGCACAGTCAATAATGCAAATGATGGGGCCAGGTGGGTTTCAAGCAACATAAAACACTGCACACTTAATTGGTACCTAAATCACTTGAGGCTTAGACAAAAACTGGGCACTTACTGTACTTGCAAAACTGGAAAATCTGATATGGCAGGCACTTTGAGGAACTTTAACAAGCAACGTGCCTGATTTTCATAAGCACTGGGCTAAGGGTTCTCAAAAACACATTTTTCAGGTGAACGTGTGGAACTGTGTGCAGGGCGGATCACCATCCACCTTAAATCTGGTATGAACACAAACTCACTGGCTCACTTAATGTATCTGTTCCCCTTGAGCCGTTACTTCTGTAGAAAGCCTAGAACAGGTTACGTCTAGCTAACAGTAGAAATGAGAAAGTAACAGACCTGTAGCAAGCACCCTGCAGAGCTGGGACCGGCGTCGCTGTTGTAAACACACTGGAGACGGATGCGCTCGGGAACGACAACCTGAAATCCTCCACGAGCGGATTCGTAAACAATACAGGTCGGGTATGCTCATGAACGGTGGCCCGTATTCCGTGTGAATGGTGGTACTCGTCTCCCCTTCTTCAAAGAACTTGGGGACCGCGGGAATCGGTGCTTGGGGGACAAGACAATAAAATGCAACAAATCCGGGGAAATAATCCGTATAAAACACTGATAACTGGAACTTATGGAGAATCTTGGGGGATTGCACGAGATGTGGAATAAAACATATGCACAAAAAACCAGGGGTTGAAATATCTTGGGCACCGCTATTGAACAGCAAACCGAAGAACATCTATGGTGCAACCAAAGCCAGTAATTCGAGACTGGAAACGTTGAACACTATCTAAGACGTCTTGACTGAAGTCGGCAGAACGATGATGCAGATATCTTGGCGAGGTCCTCTTGATCACCGCGTGGGAACGTTTACTCACTGCGCCAATGTAGAGGTGACCCACGTGTTACAACAATAGTACAGTAATATTTCACCTGGAACTGTCGTCGTAGGGAGAGGTAGGGCAGGTGGAGCAAGTCTAGGCTCCTCAGGAAGGGTAGGACAGAGGGAGTCAATGCCTCTTTAGGGGTCCTATGGGCACATATCCTAAGTGCCAGTGGTGCCGGGCAGGACGTCGTCCGCGCTGGGTCACATGCAGTTCAAATCTGGCCCACTCGGCCTGCGCGGGGCTGCTGCGCGGGTAGGCTGTGCGCCGTCGCCGTCCACCAATCAGGGCACAGCCCTGCCTATACTGTAAAATGTCTCCTTTGGCGGGCACTTTGAATGTGGTTCCCTCTACATTATTATGATTACACCAAATGAAATATATCATGTTCGAGAACAAAGATATATCAATTTTAAATTAAGTTTCGACTCCTGCTCGGGCGAGAGAGAGATGGGGCGACTCTCGCCCCATCTATTGGAGATTCTGTCCACTAAAGGCCCAAAGCTACTCAAACCCTCCTAGCATTATTTAAGTAATGAAGTAATATGGTATATTTACTCACTATAATGTGGGTGTTGAATGCAGAACATGAGAAAACATATATGTACTCCAAACTAATGTAATTTCATTATGAAATAAGTAAATAAGTAGCATCAAAGGAAGTCGACGGTCCAAGCGTCAATGTTGTGGAGCGACTTATCCAAGATATATCGTTGTTTGGAAAGTGTTTGTTGGCATATCCAGTTGTCGCACTTCTCTGTACAAATTATCACAAATTTAAATTAAAATGTTAATAAGTAGAATACATATTTTTAATAAAATCTAACATAACTAGTCAGAAAACATTTAACATTTATTAAAAAATATATGTTTGGAAGTTAAATCGACTTCATAGGACAATAGTTTTGTTATATATGAAACATCGAACATCGAAAAGACTTACTACATCTTATTTGGAAGCAAATCATCAAATGCAATTCAGCTACAGATAGCACTTTTTTATCAGTAATAAAAATGATGGCAAGTTTCTTGGCCTATTCCTAGACAAGAGACTCAACTTCAGCACCCACATTCAACACATAACTAAGAAAGTCTCTAAGACAGTTGGTATACTCTCCAAAATCAGATATTATGTTCCTAACTCTGCTCTCCTCTCACTATATTATGCACTAATCTACCCCTATCTTAATTATGGTATCTGTGCATGGGGGTCTACCATTGCAAACCACCTTAAGCCCATCATCACACAGCAAAAATCTGCTATCAGAATAATAACTAACTCTGCTTTCAGACAACACTCAGCTCCCTTGTTTAAATCCCTAAATTTGCTAAATATTAACTCCCTCCACACATTCTCTTGTGTCAACTACATTTACAAAACCCTGTTCTTAAATGCAAACAATGCTCTGAAACTCTCCCTGGACAGATGTAATAGGACCCATTATCACCACACCAGAAATAAATATCTCTTTGATATCCCCTGGGTCAAACTTAATCTGTGTAAACACTCTATGCAAATTAAGGGACCTAGTCTATGGAACTCACTCCCTAGTGAATTGAAAAACTGTAAAACTTTTGCCTTATTTAAGGGGCGAACAGTTTGGTTTCATAAAAGTTGTTCTAGTGCAATGAAAATTTATTGACGTGCTACATTTAAAGAGGGCTGCAAGTGGTCCAAGTTTCAGCATCGCAGCCTAAATAGAGACGGAGAAAAAAAAAACATTTTTTTAACCATTTTTTAACATGTTTTTAAAAGCAAAACCAAAAAGAACCTAATTTCATCTTCTTAGTTTCCTATACTGAGCTTTAAATTTGCTCTGTACCTAGTGTTACCCAATCTCCTAATTTTTATGTAATATCAAACAACCTTATCATTGTGTTCATTGCTGTCTTCTTTTATGTGCTAGCCATATGCTGTATTGTGACTGCCAATTTTTGTCAACTACCATTCAAGCTGTCATTGCAATCAATCTTATATTGTTTCTGCTGTATTGTGCCTACCAATTTTGTCAACTACCATTCAAGCTGTCATTGCAATCAATCTTAGCTACCTATGTGCTTTAATATACTGTACCTACAATTTTCTCTCATCTTCTTTTTTTCATTCCATGTAACTGTTATCAATTTTTTGTCTATAAATTTTGCAAGTATTTACCTCCTTAAAATTTTCTTAGGTTAAGGACCTGCCCAAAACGCTGCGCGTACTAGTGGCTTTACAAGACTGTAATTGCCATATTATGTATCCTCACATTCCCAATGTACATTCTTTTATATGCATAAATAAATAAATAAATATACTCGTTATTCGTTGACATGCGTCCGCTACTTAAACTACCATGTACTGTACTTATGTAAAATCTCCCATGTCTCTTCGCTCATCTCACCGAACCCTACAGGCTCTGTGATATATTGTTTAATTAATTGAGATTCACAAATAAAGCTTATAATTGTATATGTTATCAAAAAGGCAGAGCTTAGTTTAGTTCATTTATTATGCACCCCATACCCATCCTATGGGCGATAGTGGAGTGTTACAGAGGCACATAATGGGCTCAGGGACTAAGCCCCACGATTCATATAGCCAAGCAAGTTATAATCTTGATAAGCTAGTTACAAAAGTCAATGCACATTGTCACATCAACAATGGGCTTGAGACCGACCACAAGTACAGTTTATAATTTAAGCAACTGACATATATGGAGGGCTAGTGTCACAATTGATATGTTTGTCCTACACATAACCCCCTCTCCCCCATCCAATTGGCAGCGGTGGATAGGTTACAATCAAGTCGTTTTTTGCATTTTATTCAGAGATTAGATCTTATTGGGTGAGGAAAGATATTCATATTTTAAAGAAGGCTTCTTGGCTGATGCTCTCCATTGGTTTAAAATATACAACCTTTTGAAAATCAATGTTAGTTTGATCTAGATATTGTAATTAACGAAAGTATTTATGTCATCAGAAAGGTAGAAATATAGGCTACATTTAAAATCCTTTGTCATAAATATAACTGAAGTGAAAACGAAGATATATGCGTTTTGATAGTTACTTGATGGCTAGCTCTGAGAGTGTGAAGCCCTGCACACCAGCCAATAAATTGTATAATTAGTTTCCATATATTTTAATTAATCTTAATCTCTTAAGTTAAATAAATAATACCACCTTATCGCCGGTGTCCGGACACGTGAAAACTACCTAGGTATCAGTATCCAGCCAGGCGGGGATCACAGGCTGCACAATACTGATAAATTATGTAATGCACTACTTGTGGTCCATCTCGAACCCATTTATGATGTGACGACTTATAGTGAATTTTGTAACTAGCTCATCAAGATTGTATATTGCTTAGTTAAATGAATTTTGGGGTTCGGTCCATTCATTTTCTTTCTTTATTATGCACCCCATAATACCCATCCCGTGGGCGGTGGTGTAAAGGATTACAGAGGCACATAATCGGTTCAGGAAATGAACCCTCTAGTTCGTTTAGCGAAGCAAATAACAATCTTTTGACGCTAGTTACAAAATTATTAATGTACACATACTTATGCATACATGTACATATACATACGTATACATATATACAGACACATACATATTTAATCACCAACACATATACACACATCAGTAATCTTTTGTGTCACAAGTGATTCAACAAGAGGCTCACAACAGTCACTATACAAGGCACTTTACATCTATGAGGAGTCGCACAGTTACTAGTCTTGCTCCACACCCACCCAACTGGGCGGCAGCTTTACAGTCATGTGCTCCACACCCACCCAACTGGGCGGCAGCTTTACAGTTACCTGGTGTTATTCTTCACCTATATCTTTTTCTGGTTAATCCCTATTTACATTATGCAGTTCAGGTTTCGTCGCCATACTATAGTTTTTAGTTTAGTTAATTTATCACATAATGGGTTCAGGGACTGAACACACAATTTATTTATCTAAGCAAGTTACAATCTTGAGGAGCTAGCCATAAAATTCATAACACATCGTCACATCAACAACATGGGTTCGAGATCGACCACAAGCACAGTTTCTAAATTAAGAAAATGCCATATGTGGAGAGCTAGTGTCACAATTGATATGTTTGTCCTGCACATTTCCACAGTAGTTTGCTTGGGTTCTTTTAATTATCTTAGATATCATTGAAGAGAACCTCCTAGGTACTATACTGTATATATGCTGGTAAGAAGTATAATTATCCTGAGAAATCGTGTAAATTATGTTGTACGAGTGCTTCCAGTTAAGTAACATAGCTCATTTGTGTGTGCGTGCTTGAAGAGGAAATGTTACCCACCCCCCCTCCCCATTGTAAATATTTGTATGTTTCAGACCATACGACCGCGGCTTACCCTCGCCGCGGTCGAGGGGTAAGAACGCCGGATGTATACCCAGTATTACAAGTAAACATTAGCAATAACAATTATGGAAAGTTCCTTCACCTATACATAGAGAAGAGACTGAACTTCAGCACCCACATACAACACACAAGGGGATGCTCTGAGAGAGAGAGAGAGACAGAGAGAGAGTGAGAGTAAAAATGTCCACTGAGGTCTGATTAAGTCCTTTTGGGGACCTTAATCATTAGGACGTCCAATGATTAACGCAAAGTGAAGCGTATTCAGATGGTATATTGACAACATTCAGCATATCTCATAATGACCTAGTACTACTTGGTGCACAAATAACTTTTCCAAAGGAATCGCAAAATATAATTAAACACAACTGTACCGTACAGTGTTATATATTTATTTCAGTTTGAACAATTTTTAACATTAAAGGATAAATCCTTTAATTGGTTGAAATTGGTTTTAATATTCGAAATCTAATTTGTTGATGTTAAATAATATAAGGTTCAAATTTATTAAGATACATACTTTAAAAACTATTTCTATTTGAAATTTAAATAACATAAAAAGAGTACAGAATATAACAAATACCGACTATATAAAAGACCTGACTCTTGCAGCACATAATTATGCTATTGTAACACATTGAAAGTAATAACATTATTTGATTCAGCAAAGCATTTGGTAAGGTTATAATAATAATAATAATAATAATAATAATAATAATAATAATAATAATAATAATGTATTAATTATTTTAAATTATAATTCACAATTTGCTAGCGCACAAGAAACAAATCCACGAATCATCATTACATTCTATAACACCTACACATGATCCATGGTTCTAAATATTGCAACGGTCACAGCATACCATCAGCTTCAAATCATTTGGCTTTCTGCAAATGCAGTACACTTCCATCGAGCATGACCGGATGATTCGTTTTCTCCTCAGTGTCTGAGCTGCAGGGAATGAGACACTTTCCTTTAAAGTTCTCTTGAAGATGTTGTCTCATATTCTGCATATCGTACGAGGTTCACCGGATCTACACCACTTGCAAGTGATGCAGCAAACACCACAGCATATACCCCACTCATACTTGAGTCCCTGTGTCTGCTGACATTCATTATATTGCATATCAGCTTATCATCCTGGCAATTAGCAAGAGCATACAAGATAACTTCTGTAGATTTGGATGGTAATTTATGCCTGGTGTCGTATATGTTAATTTGTCCAGTTACTCCAATGTTGGAAACGGTGACCCAGTGACAACCATCAACTTGGATAATTTGAATAAATTCACCAATTGTAACTGGCCCGCTACAACGGTGGGTCATGAAGGCCTTCTACGCTTGGCACAGTTTGTTTGATGAGGTCACATGCAGATTTTATATGAAGGTCAGAGAGCTGTACATTTGTTCCAATGTTCATTATCTCGTCATCTGTTAAATAATTTAACATTGATAACAGTGCTTCACATTCGACACTCTCCTTATTGTTGCATTGGTGTGAGGAGTGGCAGTGATTGGTGCAGTTTATTTTTTCTTTAAATAGGGACATATATTTGTACTGCAGATACCAGTACAGTTGCACCGTTTCTTTATATATTTTATACTTGGGTTAGCAAGGCGAGACGCTTCTCTTAACGTGATACTGTTGGTATCAAATAGAAATAGTTTTTAAAGTATGTATCTTAATAAATTTGAACCTTATATTATTTAACATCAACAAATTAGATTTCGAATGTTAAAACCAATTTCAACCAATTAAAGGATTTATCCTTTAATGTTAAAAATTGTTCAAACTGAAATAAATATATAACACTGTACAGTACAGTTGTGTTTGCCTGCCACAGCCTGCCACAGCCTTGAGGGCACGGAGCCTCTCTCTCTACATTGGCGACCCAGTCTGGCTAAAACATTGCGGTACAGTAGAACCTCAAGACCAAGGTATTTATATCTGGTAACATAGTCGAGCAGAGAGCCATCATCCAACTGCATTTTGCGAACGGCCCCACCTCGCCTGGGTGGGTGTCGGTTCAGGATCTTTGTTTTCTCTACTGAGATGACTAAGCATAGTTCCTGACATGTGTACAATACAGAGTTCAGAACATTTTGGGTGTTGGTATACCCATTGGTGTGGATCAGTATATCATCCACATAGCTAATGATGTGTTCGCTGGACCTTCTAGTTACTAAGTTTAAAAGTGCATTGATTAACACATTGAACAGAGTACGACTGAGGACACCTCACTGTGGAGTGCCAAGTTCAAAATCTCTCGTTACACACCTATGCCCTTGCAACAGTACAGATGACTTGCTGTTGGATAGATAGCCTCTTATCCACCGTAGAAGCCATCCTCCAATATTCATTTTAGCAAGTTCTCTCAGAATGACGTGTGGGTTAGCAATGTCAAAGGCTGACTTAAGATCTAGGAAAGTGGTATATGACCTATCAGTATGCAGGGTGAGGAATGTGGTAATACAGTGATGTACACTCTTTCCATGCGTAAAGCCATATATCTGGGGAAACAACATATTATTAATTTTGTAAAGGAGACGGTTGAGAACATCCTCTCAAGACACTTATAGAGACAACTAGTGAGAGAGATTGGGCGAAAAGCACTCGGCTGGTGAGGTTTAGGAATGGGAATAATAACACTGTTGGTCCATGACTTAAGAAGCTCCCCAGTTACATAGCTCATATTATACAATTGAAGCAAGGGATTCCCTGGAACTAGCAGAAGCATATGCAGTATGCCGTAAGTAACTCCATCCTTCCCGGGTGATGTAGCTTTGCCTTTATGTAGAGCAGAATCTAGTTCGTATTCAGTAAAAAACATGTCACAGTCATCCTCTTGATGACGCATAAAGTCAAGGAGCCTTGCCCTATCAGTATATCTATTATTTAATTCATTCTGTAAGGGTAGAGGAAGACTGTCAAAGCTGGAAGTTGTGGCCCTAGCATCAACAAGCTCATTTGCTCTGTGCAGAGGATTAGGGTACGAGATCTCTGCAGCATTTTTCCCTTTGATCTTCTTGATATCCTTCCATGCCCGACTTAGTGGCGTGTGAGAATTGAGACCACGGACAAAAGTTTCCCCAGTCTGTCTGCCTCAGCTCTACCATACGTTCCCTGGCCTCAGCCAGAGCCGTTTGAAAGAGCTTAAGCATTTCAGCAGTGCGGGTCCTTCTATAAGCTAGTCCAATTATTCTGGCAGTGCGTTTTGTGCATGCAATTTAGAATCATTATAATAAGCATAAGTGCTATGACCACCAGTGTAATTTGGGTTACGTGGCCTGGACGATGGATCAAGTGTTTCTATAAACTGGTCGATAGTATCTGTGAGCTAATTGTTAAAATCTTCAACTGATGAAGGCTCAGATGAACTGTACCAATCTGACACATGAGCAACAAGATTGTGTCGTTGATCGATGGGCACAGCCAGCCTCTTCCGCTTGAACATTCCGCCAGGGAGGATAGAGCTTCCAATGTTTACAGTGGCTAATATGGCCAGATGATCAGACGCCATATCTGGCACTATTGCCGAGTCACACACGGTGTGGGAGACGTTGAAACCGAGACATAGATCAAGAATACCCCCGTAGATATTCGTCGGTTCAAGGTCACCCACAATCTGTGCATCATCGTGACAACAGTTGGTTGCCGTTACGATTATTGAACTGCGAATTACCAATATTCCTATGCCTATAGAGCGTTATAATCACCTATAATGATGGTAGGCTCAGTCTGAATACAGATAGGAAGGTCAGCATAATTAAAGTTACAAGGAGTTGATTATTTAGTACATAGTTGTTTTTCTCTTTAATTGGATGATAGAGGGGGAGTCTTTAACGTGATTGGGAATACATACATACATACATACATACATACATACATACATACATACATACATACATACATACATACATACATACATACATACACACATACATACATACATACATACATACATACATACATACATACATACATACATACATGCATACATACATACGTACATTCATACATACATACATACATACATACATACATACATACATACATACATACATACATACATACATACATACATACACGTCCAGTCAGCATATAGCTATTTCGGGACAAAATCCAATACAGTTTAAATTGGTGAGACGCCACTGTGATGAGTTTAAATATCACAGGAACTGTAGGTTAATGTGTGACATAGGTGAGGTTAGATGAGGCATCCACAAGCACCGCCTGGAGGTTGATGGAGTGTTGTGGAGGCTGCTGGTACTATGCCCAGATGTTGGTGGGTGGATTTGACTCTCCCACCCTCCCTCGCCCCCCCCCCCCCCCCACATTGACCGCAGAACGTGTAAGGTTACTTTTCACTCTCGCTTACCAAGGGTATAACCCCCCCCCCAAAAACACACACATGCATCAGATTCTTAACTTACAATATTTATGATTTACCAATTTATGTTACTACACTGACTCTCAATTTCACAATATTGTGTAAACTTTGATGAATCGCACGTCTATGGGTCATCCAATAATGTTAGCAGACTTCTAGATGTTACAACTGCTAGGTTTAGGCTCAGCTACAAGTACCTCTGGGAATTTGTAACATCTGATGATGTAGATTTGACCAAAATGTAAACTCTGTCAGCAGAACTATTCGCATACTTTGCGTCATTATATAATGGAATGTGAAAAAATCGCGGAATTTAAAGATAACAACATCAATAGTGTCCATGAAATGTGTATAAGTACTTCATTCATAATGATGCGCTGCCCGAAATCTTAGCGAAGTATCCAAAATTTGCTTACTGTAGGTAATGCATGCACATGACTGTAAAGCTGCCGCCCAGTTGGGTGGGTGTGGAGCACATGACTATAAAGCTGATGCCCAGTTGGGTAAGTATGCAGCAAATGACTGTAAAGCTGCCGCCCAGTTGGGTGGGTGTGGAGCACATGACTGTAAAGCTGCCACCCAGTTGGGTATGTGTGCAGCACATGACTGTAAAACTGCCGCCCAGTTGGGTAAGTATGCAGCAAATGACTGTAAAGCTGCCGCCCAGTTGGGTGGGTGTGGAGCACATGACTGTAAAGCTGCCACCCAGTTGGGTATGTTTGCAGCACATGACTGTAAAGCTGCCGCCCAGTTGGGTGGGTGTAGAGCACATGACTGTAAAGCTGCCGCCCAGTTGGGAGGGTGTGGAGCACATGACTGTAAAGCTGCCGCCCAGTTGGGTGGGTGTGGAGCACATGACTGTAAAGCTGCCGCCCAGTTGGGTGGGTGTGGAGCAAGACTAGTAACTGTGCGACTCCTCATAGATGTATATTTAGCTTTTTATAGTGACTGTTGTGAGCCTCTTGTTGAATTACTTGTGACAAAAGATTACTGATGTGTGTGAGAGTTTTGAGTTGAGAATTTGTGGAATAAATTGAAATTGGTATAAGGAATTTTAGCTCGGAAAATTTCTAAGAATTTTCTTTATTCTTTAACCTTTATTCCTGTCGTGATATTCAACTAGGTCGCCTGAGGAAGGACTTGCTTAGCTAACACACCAGTGTAGTAACCAGCTCATTCCTCACTTTGGGACCATGTATGAACAATTGACTAGGCGCGAGCAAACGCCGAGACCCCAATGAAAATTGAAATCCCCCCCACTTAGGCCGCCGACCTTCGCCAATCGCCGAAGCGAATCTAACGAGTAGGTCCTGGGCTCTCACAACAATAATTTATTGTTGTGTGGTGCCGTATATTTGGTCCAAAGCTCAGAATCAGTCTCAATTTTATTAGTCGAGTGTGAAGAACACTTGCATAACAATTATAATGTGTGGGGGTGTAACGAAAAGACAGTGTTAACCATAACAACTTAGTTTATTCAATAAAGTACTAACTACTACAACAAAACAAAAGAAATGTCAATGACGTTACTCGAAATCCTTCCTGTGACACTATCAATGACAGCTAGACACCAGCCCCTCGGACTGCATAATGAACTAACTCGAACATAAGTGTGACCACAGAGGAATCAACAAGCAAGCAAGAACTAACAGATCTATAATCACAATTACAACAAATGACACAGTAGGTTCTGAAACACGTCTCCAGTAACCTCCTAACTGTTCTACGCAGGATTCCGTCCTCTGCCTCTGGGGGGCGTGGACGTCGGGCTCTGGCTGCCAGTAGCTGTTTGTCGCTGACTGGTGGTGGTTGCTCGTTGCTGTGGGGCGCCAGCTGACTGAGGCGGAGGTCAGCAATATGGCGGCGGCTGGTGGTGGCCGCATCCGCCGTGTGAATACTGCTCGGCTGGAGTTCTCTGCACCGGTGGATTGGGAACTAGTGGCGGCTGCGCTTTTGGATGTCCTTCAGGTGGATATTAAAGATCTCCTCGGTCTCGAGAAATTTTCTCCCACTCGCGTGGCGGTGACGTTTGCCACGTCACCTGGATACGAGCGGTTTGTGGGGTGTTGGAACGAGCGGACGACTCCCCTTCCTCATTCGGCTGTGTCTGTGACTGTCTCTGATCCGTGGGGTCCACTGACCTTTGTGAGCGTGCACGGGGTACCTGTTACGTTTCCAGAGGTGGAGCTTTCTTCTGTGTTTACGAGGTATGGTATGGTGTTGCGTCATCGGTACAACTTGTTTAGTGCCGGGCGGCTGCGGGGCCTCCGGCTGGGTACTCGCACGCTGCATATGCGCCTCAAGGAGCCCATCCCCTCCAAGGTTATGTGCTGTGGTCTTCCGCTCCGGGTTTTCTATCCAGGGCAGGCCCGCACGTGCTTCCGCTGTGGGGAGGAGGGCCATGACGCTGCCCAGTGTGAGATTCATCGACTGGAGACTGCTTCTGTATTCAGTGTGGGGGATTTTCCCCCCCTCCGTGAGGATGGTGCATCCCTGGCTGGTCCTCGGCGTGGGGGTGTGAATGGTGGGGCACCTGTGACTGTTGTGCCTGGTGGTGCACCTGCGACTGTTGTGCCTGGTGGTGCACCTGCGACTGTTGTGCCTGGTGGTGCACCTGCGTCTGCTGTGCCTGGTGGTGCACTTGTGACTGCTGTGCCTGGTGGTGCACTTGTGACTGCTGTGCCTGGTGGTGCACTTGCGACTGCTGTGCCTGGTGGTGCACCTGCGACTGCTGTGCCTGGTGGTGCACCTGCGACTGCTGTGCCTGGTGGTGCACCTGCGACTGCTGTGCCTGGTGGTGCACCTGCGACTGCTGTGCCTGGTGGTGCACCTGCGACTGCTGTGCCTGGTGGTGCACCTGCGACTGCTGTGCCTGGTGGTGCACCTGCGACTGCTGTGCCTGGTGGTGCACCTGCGACTGCTGTGCCTGGTGGTGCACCTGCGACTGCTGTGCCTGGTGGTGCACCTGCGACTGCTGTGCCTGGTGGTGCACCTGCGACTGCTGTGCCTGGTGGTGCACCTGCGACTGCTGTGCCTGGTGGTGCACCTGCGACTGCTGTGCCTGGTGGTGCACCTGCGACTGCTGTGCCTGGTGGTGCACCTGCGACTGTTGTGCCTGGTGGTGCACCTGCGACTGCTGTGCCTGCTGGTTCGTCTGTGCCTATCGTGTCTTCTGTGCCAGCTGTGGTGGAGGACGTGGCTGCTTCTGATTCCCGTCTTCTACTTCCGGTGGATGTGGAGGTGCATCCTGTTCCTGGTGCTTCGTTGGTGAATGGGCATGGTGTTGGGAGTGTCGTCTCGGTGCCTCCCGTTGTAGGCGATGCTTTCACTGAGGGTGATGGAAGCGTCGTCGTTGGTGCCGGCGTTCCTGTTGCATGCATTGCGAGTCCGCCTTCTGCTCCCCCTGCGGGTGCGTGCCATGAGGGGGCGTTGACCTCCCATGCTCCTCGCCGGAAGCGCGTTGCGGGGGCGCGCTCACGCAGTCGAGAGCCCCCTGGCAAACGGATTGAGGCTTCGCGGAGTTGTGCCTTGGGTGGTGCCCCCCCTCCTCCTCCTAATTCTCCTGTGTCTGACATGGATTCCGGAAGTGATGCAGTGCCGGTTGGCAGCAAGAATTCCTCGTCGGTGGTGGACGTTGGTGATACCTGGTCAGTGGCAGCGGGGTCTCGGCGTGCTTTGCTGGGTGATGCCGGCACTGTCCGCCTCCTGCGGGATCAGAGGCCAGGCATTATGGTGGATTCCCCGACGGTGGAACGGCGGCAGTTTGAGCCTCAGGATGATGACGGCGCCTCTGCAGTGGGTGGCTCTGTGCCCTCTGGTGGTCCTGGAGGGGCTGGGGGTCATTAATGGGTTCGATGGCGCCTGCTATTGTTTGTGCGTCTTTGAATGTTCGTGGTCTGAATGCTTTGGCGGTCCAATTGGGCCTTGTGGATGTGCTTCGGGAGCAGCGGGTGGATGTGGCTCTGATCCACGAGCACAATGTTCGGGATGTGTCTGTGTTGCAGGGGTTGTGTGCTGAGTATCATGTTGTGCTGAACCCGCCGAGGACGTCCTTTGGGGGAACGCTGATGTTGTTTTCGCGGAGGGCATCCATTTCCGTGCTTCACACGGAAATGGATGAAGAAGGGCGGGTCTTGTTTGTTCGGGCTGAGTATTTGGGGGTTGTGATTCCGTTCTTGACAGTGTACGCCCCTTCTGGGGTGGCGCATCGTCAGGACCGGGAGCTGTTTTTTCGGGAGGGGCTTTTGCCATACCTGCGGCATGATACGCGGGATTTGATCTTTGGGGGGGATTTTCATTGTGTTACGTGTGTGAGGGATTGCTCTAGTGCTCACCCTCGGAATGTTTCGGCCGCTTTAATTGAGGTTTTGCGTGCGTGCGGGTTTCGCGATGCGGCTGTTTTGTGTGGCGGCTCGTTGGAGTATACCTTCGCTGCGCGTGGGGCGAGTTCTAGGTTGGATAGGTTCTATGTTTCTGGTGGGGAGTGTTCGGTTTTTGATTTTCGCACGGTCCCGGTGGCTTTCTCGGATCATTGTATGGTGGTTGTCCGGGTTGGTGTCCGGAGTCAGGTGCGGGTGGGGCCTGGGTGGTGGAAACTCAATTGTCGGTTATTGCGTTGTCCACGTATTTGTGCGCAGTTTCGGGCCTGGTGGGTTGGCATCGTTGCCCGGAAGGCTGATTTCTCCTCTTTGTTCGTTTGGTGGGAGTGGTGTAAGGTGGAGTGTCGGAGGTTTTTTGGGATTGTTGCTAAGCGGGAGGCTGCCGGGAGGTTTGGTCTGCTGCGGTTCCTTCGGGCGCGTTTGTCTTTTTTATATGTGCGGTTGAATGCTGGGGTTGACTGCTTTAGTGAGATTGCTGAGTGTAAGGAGCGTATTTGTGATTTGCGTGCGGTGTTGGCTGACGGTGTTCGCGTGCGTGCTCGTGTAGCTGAGCGGGTGGATGGGGAGAGGCTCTCTCCCTTTCTTTTAGGGAGGGAGAAGGCTGCTAGGGGTTCCGTTCTCCTCAAGGGCCTTCGGCGGCCTGATGGGTCTGTGCTTTCTAGCACAGAGGGTGTTCTGCTTACCGCGCGGCGGGAGTTGGAGGCACTCTATGGGGAGGTGCATGGTGATAGTGTGCTCGCGGGTTCCTTTTTGGACAGGTGCTTTCCCGGTTTGTCGCGCTCGGAGTGTGACCGGTTGGTGCAGGATGTTTCCACGGTGGAGCTCCTGGAGGTGGTTCGGTCGTTTCGTTCTGGGAGAGTGCCGGGTACGGATGGCCTGCCCATTGAGTTCTACCTTACCTTTTGGGATGTGTTGGGGGGGGTGCTTTTGGAAGTGGTGCAGGCGTGTTTGCGTTTGGGTGCTCTGCCTGATTCCTTTTGTGACGGGATCGTGCGGCTACTCCCGAAGCCGGGCGATTTGCAGTTGTTTTCCAATTGGAGGCCTATTACGCTCTTAAATGTTGATTATAAAATTCTTTCTAAGGTTTTAGCGCGTCGATGTCGGGGTGTCGTTGCGTCGGTGGTCTCTATGGAGCAATTTTGTGGTGTGCCTGGCCGTGCCCTGATGCATTGCAATGCCTTACTTCGTGACGTGCTTCTCTATGCGTCCGAGTATCGGCTTTCGGCGGCTATGATCAGCTTGGACTGGTCCAAGGCCTTTGATCGGGTGTCTTTAGAGTTTGTTTTTAGTGCTATGGAGAGGCTTGGTTTTCCGGTGGTGTTTGTGGGGTGGGTCCGTTTGTTGTATGTCCGGAGTCGCAGTCGCGTTTGTGTGAATGGGTTTTTTAGCTCATTTTTTCCTATTTGCCGTTCCGTTCGTCAGGGGTGTCCCATGTCCATGCTTTTATATGTGATTTTTCAGGAACCTCTTTTTCGGGCGGTGAAAGCGTGTTCCTTGATCGTGCCTCCTTGTCTGCCGTCCGGTCTCCGGCTACCCGTTTGCGGGTATGCTGACGACACCATTCTATTTGTAGCTTCGGAGGATTCTGTTGAAGCTGTCCAGGACGTTCTCCTGCGGTTTGAGTCCGCTACGGGGGCCGTTCTTAATCGGGCGAAGTCGGGGTTGATGGGGATCGGTGAGTGGGCCTCCCGCCTGGTGTGGGATAGGTCGTGGTTTCCGGTGGTCTCCTCGATTCGGGTTCTTGGGGTTACTTTTTTTGCCTCCTATGACCGCTCCTTGGAGTGGAATTGGGGTGCTGTCTCTCGGTCGGTTGGTGTTGCAGTTGGCCTTTTGTCGCGTCGTCCCTTGACGATTTATCAGAGGGGACTGCTTGTTGCGTGTAAGGTCTTGTCGCGTGTCTGGTTTGTGGCTCGATGTTTCCCGTTGGATCGTCGGAAGGCCTTGAGTTTGGAGAGTGTGGTGTATAGATATGTATGGTGTGGGCGTTATCAACCGGTGCGCCGTTCGACGTTGGTGTTAGGGGTGAGAGAGGGGGGGTGTTGGCATTCCTGACGTTTTCACGAAGGCCAAGGCCCTCTTCTGGGTCTCGTTGCGTCGGGGGCTGGCTCTCGGTGGGGGGTTGAATACGCTGGGTGTGTTTTTCTGCTCGCTTCGCTTCAGTTTTTTGGTTGATTTGGGGGTTTGTCAGGAGGTGGCCTTGGTTACCCCCCCTGTTTATTCTTGGGCCGTGGGGATTCTTCGGGAGCTCTGCCGCCATCCTGGGTTTCTGTCTTTCTCGTGCAAGGCTGTGTATGGGGTGTTGTTGCCCCGGGTGCGGCCTCGAGTGGAGGGCTTGTTCCCGTGTTGGGATTGGGGTGGTATCTGGTCGTGTTTGGGGGCACGGTTCTTGGCGCCTCAGCAGCGTGAATTGCTGTTTCGGGTTCTGCATTTGTCGCTGGCGACAAATGAGCGGTTGTGTATGCTTGGCTTGCGTGATTCTGGGGCGTGTGTTCATTGTGGTTTATGTGAATCGCAGGTGCATGTATTTTATTTTTGTGTCCGGTTACAGGGGTTGGTGGACTGGTTTCGGGATGTACTGGAGGTGTTTTGTGGTCCGGGTTGTCGAGGTGATGTTTTGCAGTTTTTGTTTTTGTATTTTCCGTCTTATCCGCTGCGGGTGCGTAATACATTATGTGTTTTGGTTGCTGATTATGTGTTTTGTGTGTGGGTTGGGAGGCGGGAGGGTTTTGGGATTGCCCGAATTTTAGGATTTTTACGGGGGCGCATGCGGTTTACCTGGTGGTGGTTGCAGCGCGCTTTTCCGGAGGAGTTTGGTCGGTGGTTCACAGATGCCTATGTTCGTGGGGTTGCCTTTGGGTCGGCGGGTGCCTTGGTGGCAAGGTGATGTTCTCGTCTTGGGTGGGGTTGGGGTGTTGATGGGGGGGGTTTAGAGGGGTTGGGGGGTTTCGGGGTTTGCTTTGCTATGCGCTCCCTTTCCGCTTCTTGGGATGTCCTTGGCGGGGGTTGCGTGTGTTTGTGTGTCTCCCCCCTTGAGATGCTGCTGCTCCTGTGTGTGTGTGGTGTGTTTTCCGTACCTCCGGGTGACGGTTATGTCCGTCTGCGTGTGGGTGTGTGGTTTTGAGGGGGGTTTTGGCTCCTGCGTGGGCCTGGGTTTTCTGCTGTACTGTTTTCTACTGTTCCTTTTGTGGCCGTGTTTCGCTTTGGCCTGTAACCCATTATTTTGCGTGCTTGGGTGCAGTGTGGTGTGCCGTGGTGGTGTGGGTGGTATGAGTGTGTTTGTCTTGTTGTTTAGGGTGTTTTTAGTGTGTGTGTACATAATTTCTTCTTATTTAGTGTATATCATTTTCCTGGGTAGCGCGTGTATGGTCCTATGCTTCTTTGTTCTTCTGGGTGTGTGGTAGGCGTGGTTTTGTGCACGTGATTCTATATCCACATCTGTGTATGTTTATGTTATTGGTTCCAGGTGTGTTTAAATGTTATTTATGTACTTTATTGTTAATTTATTTTTCATGTAATTTTCTTGGCCATGTTCTGTGTTGCTATGTAGATATGAACTGTTTAGCCTATTGTTGCCATGTACTGTTTTAACACTTATTCCCTGTACTGTTTAGCCCATTGCTTCAATGCGTTTATATTTTGTTCAGCGCTTGTGTTTGTTTTGCGGTTACTGTTTTTGTTTAGTGTACAGACTGTTTATTCCTGTGTACTGTTCCTGTGTACTGTTCCTTCATTGGTGTACTTGATGTGTACAGGTTTGCGTTGTTTTGTGTGTTCTTGTATTTGTGTAATTTATAAAAATAAAAAAAATAAAACTGTTCTACACCTCAGTGCAGTCTACTCCTGCAACAGCGGTTGCAATGCAATCAAATCAGTAGTCTTTCAATGACAACAATAACTAATGGGTTCACTGGCAACTCCAGCACCCTTCCTCAAATTAATCCTTACGTTAACACTACGTCCCACGGACGATCAACAATCAATAACAATTGATTTACGTTAATAACACAATAACATTTACGTTAATAACAAGGTAACATTTACGTTAAATTAACAACTCTTACAACTGTCACTAGTAACGCGAAAATCAAACAACACTCTACCCGTCGAGCATTCAGTGAGAAAATCCCATTAATCCCTGTACTTCCAGACAGCTGATTAATCTCTACTAGTTACGTTAATTTACGTTAATCGGTTACTAATCACTCAGCGATGGTAAACTCTGATTTACAATGTCCAAAGTGCTAAGAGAACGGTAATCACTCGTGATTACCTTTAGAGTAATTAATTACTATCCTCAAGATCAATAATTAAACAATTAAAATACGCAACCTTTCACACTGGCTCAGCAATTTACATTAAGGTATGAATTCCGTCTAAGCCTTCCATACTCAGACCAATTCAGGCGACTAATAACAGTAATTAGCCCTACGTTTACGTTATTCTAAATGACGTTACTCCTCCCACGAGTCAATCAAGTGCCGGTACTTCCGGGCAGATAACGACGTCACGTTAATGGAACAATGTAGCCTTCGTGTGAGTCGATCAAACAAGGATCGCGATTAATTACTTTGACTTCCTGAAACACGTCAATTACCCGGCCCACTGACCGTTAATTACGACAGACAATACTCTAATTCTTATCTGGCTGATGGCTAGGCTCCTCGAGACTACCGTAGCTGCTTACAGGAAAGTAAATTAACCCAAACGCATTCTACGTTACTCAAATTGTCAAAGAACAAATTCTCTTAAAGCAATGGGCGTTCCCTTGGTTACGTTATATTAATTGCCTCGCAATCACCTCACTGAATACTGGACTTCGATGTCCTACCAGATAACCAGGAGAATATATGTATATCCAAGTAATCGTCTACAGCCGAGTTCACCCACGACAATGACAAATCACACTAACAAATCACAGTGATTTACGTTACAATCCGGTTGCAATGACAATACTGCAGAACCTAGTAAAATAACCTACAGGACATGAACCCTCTAGAACACTGCCCCACAATGGTTTTACTGAACTGCAATCACATCCGGTGATTGCTCAACACTAGCAACAATCACCATCAAATAACAACCCCCTTTGCAATAACACACACGGCAAGTACTCCAATTTCCAAATATTAGGATACTGCACACACTTACTGCTGCAAATGACCCCTAGAACATAGGTCACTATATTGCAATCACCACACAGTAAATAACACATTAACACTGGGCACCGTGACACTACGATTATATATATATATATAATTACCGCTGACACATGTAGCCTACAGCTATCAAACGTTATTGGGAACACTAAGGAGAATCTCACACTCCATAAATCACATGGGTGAGTGATTTATCGGTCACGCATGCCGATAAACACTCTCCAGAGTTACGTTACTCGACAGAGCGGGGGCGGTCTCTCTAGACGGCCTCGTCACTCACCAAACCTCACCAAAATTACGTTAATTAATACTGCAACCACAATATATATATTTATATAAATCACACTTGTCACGGCCCTGGGAACACCACAAGAAATTTAAGCCACACTGTGGCACACTCCACAATAATCATTGCCAGGAATCACTGGCGTTACACATACCGGAGCGCTCAGTGTTGGAATTCCACACCTGCAAGACCACACATGGAAATTATATCACTCTGTCCCACGGACGATCAAAAATGATTACCACAATGAAATAAAAGAATTATTACATGGACACCTTCTCAGTCCTTGGCTAATCTATGTATATTCTGTTCCCGTGTGTACACACACACACACTGTACGTCTGTGTACGCCAGACTTAAGTCCCTCTGGACTGACAAGATGACAACACAGGTGATTAATCTTCTCGCCCACAATTCACTCTACCTGAACAGGTGCTGTGTGACAATGTGACGGAACACTTGACCTCGAATTCAAGCTTTAGAGACTACTAATCACCAGAAATACACACATAGGTACTTACTCATTCACACTGCCGGCTTTACACACCATTCCCATACATCAGGCACCCCGCTATAGGTGGCTGGCTCGCTCCGGGTGGCGTAGGCGGCGGTAGTTCCTGACCGTAGTACTTATACGGAAAATTGGCGCACACTCGAACCCCTCCCACTCAACACGGCTGAGTTCGCACCCTCGACTCCCCGGTGAAGTGAAGCGTTCATACCCAGGTGACACGCCCAACGATAGCGTCTCACACCAACATTGGGAAATTGCCTTAACACTGACACGAATTTTCCCGTTCCCATCGACTGCTACAGAGCACTAGCAAGTCTAATCATCACTGGTATGGGATCTACGAGTCTGTTGCTGCTCGTATGCACATTCCCCCACGATCCCAGATCACTGTACCTCTACCCCCTGCATACAATAATGTCTTAAACCCCTCCAAGCGACGACTTCGGCCGGATTCTGTGACAACCGATGTCGTAGGTGAAGCAGGAAGCATCAACAGTTGTAGTCCAGCCACCACGACGCCCTATACATCAATTTGGCCGAATTGAGTACAGGAACGTCTTGACAAGGTGGCGGCTGAGTTCAGAATGAGGCTCACAACGGCTATCCCCGCGTCCTTCTCGAAATAACCAATGAGAGGAAGGCATACAGCGGCCTACCCCTCTCATCCAATCAGCGACGGTGTAGCATAGCCCCTAGGGCAGCTCCAAGATGGCCGACCAACATGGCGGCTCAAGATGTTTCTAAGATGGCGGCTGGTTTCCATGACAACCACTCAAGTGGGCAGCCAGCGCGGGACCCCACACCCACGCCGGCGGCCTAGCTGTTTCCCGCGCAAAGCTGAGTCTAGCCTCATGCCATACAATGAGATGATGCTATCAGCTCTAGCACTGTCCACAGACATGCCACCCCGGCCAGGGTAACATTTATGGACTGCTGATGACTGGGGCTCTCACATGAGCCCAAACACTAGATGTTTCGGTTGCTGGTACAAAACTTAAGTCCGCCCACTTAACAAGTGCACTTAACAAGTGTACTGGCTCCCACAGGCATAAGAGCACTATTGTAAGTGAGCTGGTGAACCACCTCCTTACAATGTGTGTATTTGTTTAATTGATTAAATATGTATGTGTATGTATATATGTATACGTATGTATATGTACATGTATGCATAAGTATGTGTACATTAATAATTTTGTAACTAGCGTCAAAAGATTGTTATTTGCTTAGCTAAACGAACTAGAGGGTTCAGTTCCTGAACCGATTATGTGCCTCTGTAATCCTTTACACCACCACCCACAGGATGGGTATTATGGGGTGCATAATAAAGAAAGAAAATGAATGGACCGAACCCTACAATTCATTTAGCTAAGCAAGTTACAATCTTGATGAGCTAGTTACAAAATTCACTATAAGTCGTCACATCATAAATGGGTTCGAGATCGACCACAAGTAGTGCATTACATAATTTATCAGTATTGTGCAGCCTGTGATCCCCGCCTGGCTGGATACTGATACCTAGGTAGTTTTCACGTGTCCGGACACCGGCGATAAGGTGGTATTATTTATTTAACTTAAGAGATATATATTTTTAAATGTTGTCACATTAACGGCTACATCTTCCTTTCTTCTGACATATAGATTTTTAAGATTAATTAAAATATATGGAAACTAATTATAAAATTTATTGGCTGGTGTGCAGGGCTTCACACTCTCAGAGCTAGCCATCAAGTAACTATCAAAACGCATATAACTTCGTTTTCACTTCAGTTATATTTATGACAAAGGATTTTAAATGTAGCCTATATTTCTACCTTTCTGATGACATAAATACTTTCGTTAATTACAATATCTAGGTCAAATTAACATTGATTTTCAAAAGGTTGTATATTTTCCATCAATGGAGAGCATCAGCCAAGAAGCCTTTAAAATATGGATATCTTTCCTCACCCAATAAAATCTAATCTCTGAATAAAACGCAAAAAACGACTTGATTGTAACCTATCCACCGCTGCCCATTTGAAGGGGGAGAGGGGGTTATGTGTAGGATAAACATATCAATTGTGACACTAGCCCTACATATATGTCAGTTGCTTAAATTAAAAAACTGTATTTGTGGTCGGTCTCGAGAACATTCTTGATGTGACAATGTGCATTGACTTTTGTAACTAGCTTATCAAGATTATAACTTGCTTGACCCTGAGCCCATTATGTGCCTCTGTAACACTCCACTATCGCCCATAGGATGGGTATGGGGTGCATAATAAATGAACTAAACTAAGCTCTGCCTTTTTGATAACATATACAATTATAAGCTTTATTTGTGAATCTCAATTAATTAAACAATATATCACAGAGCCTGTAGGGTTCGGTGAGATGAGCGAAGAGACATGGGAGATTTTACATAAGTACAGTACATGGTAGTTTAAGTAGCGGACGCATGTCAACGAATAACGAGCATATATAACAAAACTATTGTCCTATGAAGTCGATTTAACTTCCAAACATATATTTTTAATAAATGGTAAATGTTTTCTGGCTAGTTATGTTAGATTTTATTAAAAATATGTATTCTACTTGTTAACATTATAATTTAAATTTGTGATAATTTGTGCAGAGAAGTGCGACAACTGGATATGCCAACAAACACTTTCCAAACAACGATATATCTTGGATAAGTCGCTCCACAACATTGACGCTTGGACCGTCGACTTCCTTTGATGCTACTTATTTACTTATTTCATAATGAAATTACATTAGTTTATAGTAAATATATGTTTTCTCATGTTCTGCATTCAACACCCACATTATAGTGAGTAAATATACCATATTACTTCATTACTTAAATAATGCTAGGAGGGTTTGAGTAGCTTTGGGCCTTTAGTGGACAGAATCTCCAATAGATGGGGCGAGAGTCGCCCCAGCTCTCTCGCCCGAGGAAGAGTCGAAACTTAATTTAAAATTGATATATCTTTGTTCTCGAACATGATATATTTCATTTGGTGTAATCATAATAATGTTCATATATCGGTCTTTCTGCAGGCATATAAGATTTTAGGCTTTATTAGCGTATCTTTGTTAATTATACAATATATCGGCAAGTGCGTAGGCGTCTGCACTCCATGACCGACAAGCTACTGAGCGTTACTATAAAAACATATGTATCTTCACTTGAGCTATAAATATGTCTATTGTGACGGAGTTCCCCCCCTTATAATTCTCCCACGCCTGCAGTAAGAGTCATGTCTACTTTTCCCAAGCGTTCTCTACGTAGCAGGCTTCAATTTGATATATGGGAGAGAGTGAAGTGTTCTCGGAGAGCCGAGAAATTTGTGAAATAGTAATATTTGGGCCTGTGGTATAGGCCCTTTAGGGAGCCAAGATGGCGCTTGCCTCCCTGATTTCCCGCCAAAACCATGTGACGTTAGTGGCACCGGATTGGTCACCGACAGCAATGTGGCACCGGGAGCCAATGAAAACCTCCCGTGGCGAAAGTGACGTCACGAAGGAAGGGGGTCCGGCCAGCGCGCCGAGCTGGCGCCAGCAGTCAGACACGACACGTCAAAGAGGTCGGACGTGCGACGATTGGTCCTGTCAGTTTGACAGTTGTTTCCCGCTCCCGTGGATTTACGCGTCACCTGAAGTCTGCCAGTACTCTGAGAGGTCTTCCCTAGTTCATGTGTTGAACCAGAGAGGGAATTGACGGTTATTTGAGCAACAAGTGCTCCAGTCAGGTACTGTGCAAGAAGCAGTGAAGCCGTGCAGTGATGTATGTGACGTCTGTGGCAGTTCACCAGTTCGTGACAGCGTAGTGGCTGACAGAGCCACTGGGTAGCTGAGGAAGGAGAGGACTATTTGGGGAATCTGGACGACTGTTGCTGAGACGTAGGCGGCAGCCGTTGTTGGGAGAAGACGACGGCCAGGAGACCGACTCCAACCCTTCAAGAAGTCAAGAAGGAGGACGGACCTGCAGTGAAGAGGGCACGGAGACGACGCGCTAAACGGTGGGACGACGAGAGGCTCTGGTAGGACACGACGACGTGTCGTGTGGGGGCGTTCCCGACACGAGGACCAGGAGCTACATCTCGACTCTCATCGGAGGATAGGTTGAAGTAGGTGTTTCTAGTTTCCCTCCCCATTTCCCTTTAGTTAGCTATGTTATTCGGCTACATTATCTAGCCTGAGGATTTTATATGTCGTGAGCAAGTCTCACCAGTGTCACAGTAAGGCACCAGTTTGCCGTATAGTACTATCAAGAGTACTTGTAATACTTATGTTTATTGTTGGTGTGTACAGGCACCAGGAACCAGTGATAATTTACTGTGTATTGTATATCTTTCTACAGACTTTGATGAGAACATATAGTGATGAATATATATGTAATATTATGCCAGTAGTTGGAAGTTAGGCTACGTGCCCAGAAACTATTTATTTTCCATGTATTGATATTTGATTTATATACAATATATATATGTCTATGTTCATTCAGTGATTAATCATTTGTGAGTACAGTGAATTATTGCGTTATCGCCCACGAGAGAAAGTACTGAAAACTCCAGTGTTAATGCTTTATAATATGTCATTGAATGAAGGGCAGTGAAAGCCATTATAGTGAGTCATTGTAGCATTGATTGTAGAAAAGACTGTTTGAGCCTGAGTACAGTGTAACTAAGAAATACGTGCTATTTGTGCCAATATCCAGAGTGCGAGTTTCTGGTAATATTGGAGAACTTAAAGAAACAGCGCGCGTGAATCTGAAAACAAGCAATAAGCTTTCGCGCGGGGGCCAGGCGATCAGCTGTTCTTGACACTTGATGAGGAGGGGAGGTGTTGCCACTTAGTGAGCGCATACTATTCGTGGGAACTACCGGCCGCTGCCAGGATCAGTTGATTTATTTATTTTGTTTGGCCTTGTGACATCTTTCATACATTTTAAGTAAAATACAAAATTACCATTGTGTTTATATCATTCCCTCCATTGATCTTGTGGCTATATTATACTGAAAGCATAGAGTGATAACAGTAAGTACCTGCCTGACTCCTGATCTTTTGAGTGTGACCTTGCCAAGGCTACCACTAATTCCACCAGTCCACTGAGGTGTTACTGGCCACCTAAAACACCAGTTGGCGACCTTGTGGTTAACCGTAGAGCCCGATTGTTGGGGAGGGCACATGACAGTCAAGTGAACGAGTCGTGTTCCCACTCCTTCTCAATCAGAGGCCGTTGAGATTGACTGGGAGACTCTCCTGGCGTGCAGTGGCGCCGTGAGGATCGAGTGAAGACCCGCAGGGCTACGGTGAGTGACCTTGAGCATAACTATTGCTCACCCCAGAGTAAGAACAGAGAAGTAGAAGCCCCAACATTGGCGACCTAGCCAGGATACGATCGAAATAAAGGTTGCAGTGGTGGTACTTGGCAGTGGTGTTAGAGATCAGGTGCAGGTTATCACTCATAGCACAAGATGGAGGATGATAAAGTAGCAAGGTTTATTGACTCTAGAGACGAACAGGTGCTGGAAGAGTGCACCAAGGCACAGTTACAGGCAATAGCGGATCATTTCGGAATAAAGCTGAAATCTGCCAGAGTGGCAGAAAGAAGACTAGAGATAATGGCTCAGCTCAGGGCTCGAGACGAAGCTTTGGGGGAGGAACGGCCCCAAACACCTGCCAGTGTGGGTGAACACCTGAGTATTGGTGGAAGCAGCAGGGGATCCAGTGGCAGCCGGCACAGCATTAAGCTGGAAATAATGAAGCTGCAGTTGGAAGCACAGCAGCGCAGAGAAGAGCGAGAAGCACAGCAGCGCAAAGAAGAGCGAGAAGCAGAAGCACAGATGAAGTGTGAGGAGCGAGAAGCACAGATGAAGCGTGATGAACGAGAAGCACAGCTACGCAGGGAAGAACAAGAGCGAGAAGCACAGATGAAGCATGAGGAGCGAGAATTTAGACTGAGACAATTGGAAATAGAAGCCAACAAGGAGGTAGAGCTGAAGCGAGCTGAATAAGGACTAGGTGTACCTGCTCTGCCGCCACAGGAAGACCGACGAGTGAGGGAACGAGACCTGCCGGTCTATGTGCCTAGTGAAGCCGAAAGTTTCTTCGATCACTTTGAGAGAGTTGCTGCTCTGAAGAGGTGGCCGAGGGCGGAGCTGGTCCAAGGGAGGCTCACAGGTGAAGCTCGTGAAGCCTTCACTATGCTCGACTTCCAAGAATGCACCAACTACGATGTGGTAAAGCGAGCTGTGCTCCGTTCCTTTAAGCTCACGCCGGAGTGTTACCGGAAGAGGTTTAGAGAATGTACCCGGTCGCCGGGAAAATCGTATGCGGAGACGGCGAGGGACATAGAAAGAAAGCTCCTTAAGTGGCTGAGCTCTGAAGAAGCGAGGTCGGGCGAAGAGGTCAAGGAACTAATGGCCATGGAAAAGTTTATGTCCGTGCTCTCTCCTGAGATCAGGATGAGGATAAAGGAGGCGGACATAAAGAACCTGAGGGCCGCAGCCGACCGAGCCGACATGTTAGAGGAAGCACTACGCCCAAGCCGAGAGGGACAGTACCGATCACCCGTGTACTCCGGAAGCAGTAGGAATTATAGGAGGACGGATGGATGGAGGACAGAAGCGAGTTCTCCCAAGTCCCACCGCTCGAGATGGGACGACAGAGGAACAAAAGGTGCTGTAGAGCCGATAGAGGAGAACCAAGCTGAGAGTTCGGGAGTTGTTACTGCAACGAAGGAAACGACAAGTGAGGCCAGAAGGACACAGGGAGCGACGGCCTCTGAAGGCAGTGCTAAGGCGAGCGGTGGCGGATGGTCTCCGCCAAGGGTCCGCTGCTACAACTGCGGGAAAATCGGACACGTCGCGCGGGAATGCAGACGCTTTAAGCAGCGGGGACACGTTGCTTTAGTGATGTTCGAGGACCAGAGGGCCGAGGGAGTGTGGGATGAACCCGTGCTGAATGGGGAAAAGAAAGTTCACCCATTCATGTGTCAAGGAACCGTAAGGATGGGGGTCGCAGACCCAATCCCCGTGAAGATGCTAAGAGACACCGGGGCTGATTTCACCCTGGTGAGTGAAACCCTGTTCCCCGAGGGTTACAAGAGTACCAGTGTGGGGGTGGCAAGTGTGACCACTGTGGGAGGCCCAGTGAGGGTGCCCCTACACCAGGTAACTTTAAATTCCGACTATGGCTGCCAGACCCTTGTGGTGGGAGTCTGTACATCAATGCCCAAGATGGAGGCACAGGTCATCTTGGGGAATGACGCATGTGGAGGATATGTCCTTCCGCATCTCGTGAAGGGCGAAGAGTGCCTAGAACAATACAAGGAGACAGGCGAAGAGTTGAACGCCTATGGGGACGAGAAGGGAATCGCACCGGTGGCGATCCCAGTTTGTGCTGTAAGGCCGAGACAGCGTGAAGAACAAGGAGGTTGTGGATCTGATGGGGCTGAGGAGATGTCCGACAGCCTGGGAACAGATCACCTCTGCGTAGGACCCAGAGAACGAGTGGAGGGCGAAAGTAGCCCGAATGGTGAGTTGCAGGTGACCCTCACCAGTTCTCCAGGGGTAAACCGCACTCGTCTCGGAGAGTTACAACAGGAGGAGTTCCCCGAATTGGTTAGTGAGGCCGAAGGAGGACGTGTGGGTCCTGAGAAGGCTTACTTTCCATTTATCTATATTATATATGCCATGCTATCCATGATGAAGGAACGATGGACACCAGGAGCGACCGTGGGAACGGTGAATAAATATGTCCAGAAGTTCAAAGAACGTCTCACTCGAGCGAAGGAACTGGCTGGGAAACACCTGAAGGAGGCGCAGAGTAAGATGTCGGAGTGGTACGACAGGAGAGCTGCGCAGAGGGATTTTCAGGTCGAATCCCAAGTAATGGTTGTGCTGCCAGGTAAAGGTAGGGTGACCAAGACGCGGTTCGAGAGACCATACCGAGTGCTGCAACGGTTGGGTCCAGTGTCGTACGAGATTGGGAAGCCGGATGGACCCCGGAAGAAACAGGTGTGTCACGTAGACCGCCTGAGACCTTTCTTCAATGTGGAAGGAAGAGCCACCAGGCAGGACGGAACGAATACCCGAGAACCCCAGCGGAAGACGGTTCTGTGTGTACAGGGGGACCAAGAACTCCCGGAGGAGGAAAGGAAGTGGTCCAGGGCGGACGGCACCAGTCTCACCAGCACTGAGAGTCTGACAAGGATCAAGGTCAAGCACATCAAGGGGAAGGACGACGTAGTAGCGGACGCCCTATCCCGCATACACTAACCAGACATGACTCTTATTTTAAGGGGAGGGGTATGTGACGGAGTTCCCCCCCTTATAATTCTCCCACGCCTGCAGTAAGAGTCATGTCTACTTTTCCCAAGCGTTCTCTACGTTGCAGGCTTCAATTTGATATATGGGAGAGAGTGAAGTGTTCTCGGAGAGCCGAGAAATTTGTGAAATAGTAATATTTGGGCCTGTGATATAGGCCCTTTAGGGAGCCAAGATGGCGCTTGCCTCCCTGATTTCCCGCCAAAACCATGTGACGTCAGTGGCACCGGATTGGTCACCGACAGCAATGGGGCACCGGGAGCCAATGAAAACCTCCCGTGGCGAAAGTGACGTCACGAAGGAAGGGGGTCCGGCCAGCGCGCCGAGCTGGCGCCAGCAGTCAGACACGACACGTCAAAGAGGTCGGATGTGCGACGATTGGTCCTGTCAGTTTGACAGTTGTTTCCCGCTCCCGTGGATTTACGCGTCACCTGAAGTCTGCCAGTACTCTGAGAGGTCTTCCCTAGTTCATATGTTGAACCAGAGAGGGAATTGACGGTTATTTGAGCAACAAGTGCTCCAGTCAGGTACTGTGCAAGAAGCAGTGAAGCCGTGCAGTGACGTATGTGACGTCTGTGGCAGTTCACCAGTTCGTGACAGCGTAGTGGCTGACAGAGCCACTGGGTAGCTGAGGAAGGAGAGGACTATTTGGGGAATCCGGACGACTGTTGCTGAGACGTAGGCGGCAGCCGTTGTTGGGAGAAGACGACGGCCAGGAGACCGACTCCAACCCTTCAAGAAGTCAAGAAGGAGGACGGACCTGCAGTGAAGAGGGCACGGAGACGACGCGCTAAACGGTGGGACGACGAGAGGCTCTGGTAGGACACGACGACGTGTCGTGTGGGGGCGTTCCCGACACGAGGACCAGGAGCTACATCTCGACTCTCATCGGAGGATAGGTTGAAGTAGGTGTTTCTAGTTTCCCTCCCCATTTCCCTTTAGTTAGCTATGTTATTCGGCTACATTATCTAGCCTGAGGATTCTATATGTCGTGAGCAAGTCTCACCAGTGTCACAGTAAGGCACCAGTTTGTCGTGTAGTACTATCAAGAGTACTTGTAATACTTATGTTTATTGTTGGTGTGTACAGGCACCAGGAACCAGTGATAATTTACTGTGTATTGTATATCTTTCTACAGACTTTGATGAGAACATATAGTGATGAATATATATGTAATATTATGCCAGTAGTTGGAAGTTAGGCTATGTGCCCAGAAACTATTTATTTTCCATGTATTGATATTTGATTTATATACAATATATATATGTCTATGTTCATTCAGTGATTAATCATTTGTGAGTACAGTGAATTATTGCGTTATCGCCCACGAGAGAAAGTACTGAAAACTCCAGTGTTAATGCTTTATAATATGTCATTGAATGAAGGGCAGTGAAAGCCATTATAGTGAGTCATTGTAGCATTGATTGTAGAAAAGACTGTTTGAGCCTGAGTACAGTGTAACTAAGAAATACGTGCTATTTGCGCCAATATCGAGAGTGCGAGTTTCTGGTAATATTGGAGAACTTAAAGAAACAGCGCGCGTGAATCTGAAAACAAGCAATAAGCTTACGCGCGGGGGCCAGGCGATCAGCTGTTCTTGACACTTGATGAGGAGGGGAGGTGTTGCCACTTAGTGAGTGCATACTATTCGTGGGAACTACCGGCCGCTGCCAGGATCAGTTGATTTATTTATTTTGTTTGGCCTTGTGACATCTTTCATACATTTTAAGTAAAATACAAAATTACCATTGTGTTTATATCATTCCCTCCATTGATCTTGTGGCTATATTATACTGAAAGCATAGAGTGATAACAGTAAGTACCTGCCTGACTCCTGATCTTTTGAGTGTGACCTTGCCAAGGCTACCACTAATTCCACCAGTCCACTGAGGTGTTACTGGCCACCTAAAACACCAGTTGGCGACCTTGTGGTTAACCGTAGAGCCCGATTGTTGGGGAGGGCACATGACAGTCAAGTGAACGAGTCGTGTTCCCACTCCTTCTCAATCAGAGGCCGTTGAGATTGACTGGGAGACTCTCCTGGAGTGCAGTGGCGCCGTGAGGATCGAGTGAAGACCCGCAGGGCTACGGTGAGTGACCTTGAGCATAACTATTGCTCACCCCAGAGTAAGAACAGAGAAGTAGAAGCCCCAACACTATTGTAATGTATTTAAAATGAAGCTCTTATTTCTATCTTGCTTAAGACATATAAAACATTTGTGTTTATTAACGAATTTACGTGAAAATAAACATTGATCTGAGAGAGAGTTGCTCTGTCGTTCAGTCTGTACGGGGTGGGAGCTCCGTAATTTTTAAAATACATGTATCTTCATTAGAATTTTAAATATGTCTATGGTAAAGTGTTTAAAGTGAAGCTTATATGTCTGCCTTTCTTGAGACATATAAAACATATATGTTTATTAACGAATTCACGTGAAATAAACATTGTTCTGAGAGAGAGTTGCTCGGTCGATCGATTTGACCGGGGTCGGAGCTCGGGCTATTATAAAAGTACACGTATCTTCGCTTTAAATTTAAATATGCCCATGGTAAGGTATTTAGAATGAAGCTTATATTTCTATCTTTCTTGTGACATATACCCTTACTCTTACGTTTATTAAGGAATCTGCGTGAAATAGGCATGGTTCTGAGATGAATGTTGAGGTTTTCGAGCTAGACGCGCAGCAATGGACGCCATACACATCCAGTGGGTGTTATTGGACCTCATACCCATTCTATGGGTGGTTGAAGCGCCATACCCATCCTGTGGGTTGTAGTGGACGCCATACTCATCCTGTGGGTGGTATTGGACCCCATACCCTTCCTGTGGGTGGATGTGATCCCCATACTCATCCTGTGGGTGGATGTGACCCTCATACCCATCCTGTGGGTGGTATTGGACCCCTTACCCACCTAACAGGTGGTAGTGGACAATATACCTATCCTAGCTATAGTTGGTATATTAGACACAATACTATCCTGTTTGCAGTAGTTTACCCCATAGACATTCCAACGTAACATCGTTTTCTGTTAGCGTTCCTACAAAACATCCTTTAAAGATTTGTAAAGCAGAAACTATGGTATATAATATTGATTGGTGAAGGACTGTTATTCTATGTAATAATTTTTAGTGCTTATTATAATTGATGTCAGAAAATCCGACACCATTTAATAATCATACAGATAATAGCTGTGTTGTATAAGCAAGTTAACCCATAGAAAACGTAACTTGTAGTGGAATTACCGTCTAAAGAAAACGGGATATCATCACCACATACTATTATAATTCACCACCTATTATGGTGGGAATTATTCTTAAATACATTAGTCTTTGGACTGTACCATCATAAAAACATCTTATATAAATTAACCTAATTATCAATATTAAAGTAGAGTAAATGTGACCCTTCTATCACTTTCTGACATTTGGACAATGTAGGCCAGGCGTCAGTGGGGAAGGAGGGCAGCCATTGTTGATACTAGACCAGAGGCACACGGGAGCAAATACGGCTCCTGTTAATTTTACTTGGACGAAGTGTTATGGAAACCAAAGGTGTACCATTATCACACGCTGTCAACAAATTCAAGTTAAGTGTTCTTTCCGAAACCCATGTATCTTTCATTTATGGCCATTAATGTCATTATATAGGGTGAACCTGTTAGAGCACGACATAGCCTCAAACTAAAGGTAATTAAGCCAGGTCTTTATTGTTCCATGTACAGTATTTTCTCTGATATAGCTTGTCATATATAGGTATCTGGCTTCACAGTTAGCGCCCTTTGACAGGTCAAGACGAGGAAGCAAGATTTTGTGCACCAGTTACTGGGTGATGGAAGCTACCTCAAAGAGGATAATTTGGTGTCTACACCCTAGTTATACCTGGTGGACTAACCTGCTGTACTATAAGATAAGGAACCTTTTCAATGTATGTAGTTAATACTGTAGTTTGATTGGCTGCATATATATAAATATAAACCCCCCCTAATGTGTAGAGGATCGATTTGTGAGATTGAGATTATTGCAGAAATACAGTCCACTTAACATCATACAAATTGCTATCGAAGTATATAAATTAACGTAAATATAAATTCATATAAATTAAATAAATATAAATCTCACAGGTCGGTTCCCACAATTGACTAAGAACAACTAATATTTCTCAAAACAAAACTACGAGTCTTCAATAGGAAGTAGTTGATCTGTAATATTCTAAGAGCATGGACAATGGCAGGTAAATTTCACAACCCATGTGGGACCTGAAAACTACAATTTTCCTTATAATTGAACCAATCACGACTATTCTGCTATGTAGGTTGACGGATGGGTACTGTGAAACGTAAATTGGTACGTGAGGAAGAGTTTGGGCCTTGGAAAAAAAGTAACTGGGAATATATCACATATTTACTAATTCATATTCAACATATTGACTTTAAGCATTAAGTCATATATGTGCTGTCTTGTGTGAGAACGGGTTAGAAGGATAGCAGTGAATGGCATGCATGTCTGAGGGGTGAGGGATGGAGGTGTGAGGCATGCAGTTTGTGGGGTGAGGGATGGTGGTGAGAGGCATGCAGGTCTGAGTGGTGAGGGAAGGCGATCTGAGGCATGAAGGTTTCAAGAGAGAGGGATGACAGTGAGAAACATGAAGGTCTAAGAGGCATGCAGGTAGGGGATGGCAGTGAATGGCATGCAGGTCTGAGGGATGACAGTGAGAGGCTTGAAGGTCTGAAGGGTGAGGGATGGTGGTGGGAGGCATGCAGGTCTAAGGGGTGAGGGATTATGGTGAGAGGCATGCAGGTTTGAGGGGTGAGGGATGGGGGTGAGAGGCATGCAAGTCTGAGGGGTGAAAGAAGTCAGTGAGAGGCATGCAGGTCTGAAGGGTGCGGGATGATGGTGGGAGGCATGCAGGACTGAGGGGTGAGGGATTATGGAGAGAGGCATAAAGGTCTGAGGGGTAAGAGATGGGGGGGGGGGTGAGAGGCATGCACGTCTGAAGGGGGAAAGAAGCCAGTGAGAGGCATGCAGGTCTAAAGGGTGAGGGAAGGCAGTGAGAGACATGCAGGGCTGAGGAGTGAAGGATGGGGGTGAGAGGCATGCAGGCCTGAGGGGTGAGGGATGGTGGTGAGAGGCATGCAGGTCTGAGGAGTGAGGGATTGCAATGAGAGGCATCCAGGTCTGAGGGGTGAGGGATGGCAATGAGAGGTATACAGGTCTGAGGGGTGAGGGATGGCAATGAGAGGCATGCAGGTCTGAGGGGTGAGGGATGGCAGTGCGAGGCATGCTGATCTGAGAGGTGAAGGAGGGGATGAGAGGCATTCAGGACTGAGAGGTGAGGGATGGCGGGAGAGAGGCATGCAGGTCTAAGGGGTGGGGGATGGCAGTGAGAGGCATGCAGGTCTGAGAGGTGAGGGATGGGGGTGAGAGGCATTCAGGACTGAGAGGTGAGGGATGGCGGGAGAGAGGCATGCAGGTCTAAGGGGTATGGGATGGTGGTGAGAGGCATGCAGATCTGAGGGGTGAGAGATGGCAGTAAGAGGTATGCAGGAATTGCAATGAGAGACATTCAGGTATGAGGGGTAAGGGATGGCAGTGCGAGGCATGCAAGTCTGAGAGGTGAGGGATGGGGGGAGAGAGGCATACAGGTCTGACGGGTGAGGGATGACAATGAGAGGCATTCAGGTCTAAGCGGTGAGGGATGGCAAAGAGGCATGAAGGTCTGAGGGATGGCAGTGGGAGGCATGCTGGTGCAAGGGGTGAGGGATTAAATGAGAGGCATGCAGGCCTGAGAGGTGAGGGATGGTGGTGGGAGGCATGCAGGTCTGAGGAGTGAGGGATTATAGTGAGAGGCATGCAGGTCTGAGGGGTGAGGGATTATGGTGAGAGGCATACAGGTCTGAGGGGTGAGAGAGTGGGGTGAGAGGCATTCACGTCTGAGGGGTAAAAGAAGCCAGTGAGAGGCATGCAGGTCTAAAGGGTGAGGGAAGGCAGTGAGAGAGATGCAGGTCTGAGAAGTGAGGGATGGGGGTGAGAGGCAAGCAGGTCTGTGGGGTGAGGGATGTTGGTGAGAGGCATGCAAGACTGAGGGGGTGAGGGATGGGGGGTGAGAGGCTTGCAAGACTGAAGGGTGAGGGATGAAAATGAGAGGCATGCAAGTCTGAGGGGTGAGGGATGGTGATGAGAGGCATGCAGGTCTGAGGGGTGATTGATGGTGGTGAGATGCATGCAGGTCTGAGGGGTGAGGGATGGTGGTGAGAGGTATGAAGGTCTGAGGGGTGAGGGATGGGGGTGAGAGACATGCAGGTGTGAGGAGATGGTTCACCAGCTCACTTACAATAGTGCTCTTATGCCTGTGGGAGCCAGTACACTTGTTAAGTGCACTTGTTAAGTGGGCAGACTTAAGTTTGGTAACCAGCAACCGAAACATCTAGTGTTTGGCTCATGTGAGAGCCCCAGTCACCAGCAGTCCAGAAATGTTACCCTGGCCGGGGTAGCACGTTTGTGGACAGTGCTAGAGCCGATAGCATCATCTCCTTGTATGGCTTGGAGCGAGACTCCACTTTGCGCGGGAACAGCTAGGCCGCAGGCGTGGGTGAGCTGTGGGCCTCCCGCGCGCTAGCCACTTGAGTCGTCGTCATGGAAACAGCCGCCATCTTAGTAAATATCTTGAGCCGCCATGTTGGTCGGCCATCTTGGAGTTGCCCTAGGCTATGCTACACCGTCGCTGATTGGATGAGAGGGGTAGGCCGCTGTATGCCTTCCTCTTATTGGTTATTTCGAGAAGGACACGGGAATCGTCGGTGTAAGCATCATTCTGAACCCAACTGCCACCTTGTCAAGATGCTTCCTGTACTCAATTTGGCCAAATTGAAGTATAGGGCGTCGTGGTGGCTGGACTACTCAACTGCTTCACTTCCTGCTTCACCAACGACAGCTGTCGTCACAGAATCCGGCCGAAGTCGTCGCTTGGAGGGGAGAAAGACATTGTGTACATTGGGTAGAGAAGATCTTGTGATCTGGGATCGTGGGTAATGTGCATACGAGCAGTAACAGACTCGTAGATCCCATACCAGTGATGATTAGACTTGCTAGTGCTCTGTAGCAGTCGATGGGAACGGGGAAATTCGTGTCAGGCAGATTTCCCATGTTTGTGTGAGACGCTATCGTTGTGCGCGTCATCTGGGTACGAACGCTTCACTTCATCGGTGGGTCGAGGGTGCGAACCGAGCCGTGTTGAGGGGTTCGAGTGCGCGCCAATTGTACGTAAAATACCACGTGAGGTACCACTGCCGTGAGCGAGCCAGCCACCTATAGCGGGGTGCCTGATGTATGGGAATGGTGTGCAAGCCGGCAGTATGAATGAGTAAGTACCTATGTGTGTATTTCTGGTGATCAGTTAGTCTCTAAAAGCTTGAATTCGAGGTCAAGTGTTCCGTCACATTGTCACGCAGCACCTGTGGAGGTGAAGTGGAGTGTGGACGAGGGGATAATCACCCTTGTTGTCATCTTGTCAGTCCAGAAGGACTTACGTCTTGTGTACACAGACGTACAGTGTGTGTGTGTGTGTGTGGGTACACACGAGAACAGAGTATACATAGATTAGCCAAGGACTGGGAGGATGTCCATGTAATAATTATATTATTCCACTGTGGTAATTAAATCATTTTTGATCGTCTGTTGGACGGAGTGATATCATTTCCATGTGTAGTCTTGCAGGTGTGGAATTCCAACACTGAGTGTGTGTGTAGCGTCAGTGATTCCTGGCAATGATTATTGTGGAGTGTACCACAGTGTGGTCTAAATTTCTAGTATTGTTCCCAGGGCCGTGACAAGTGTGATTTATATATATATATGTATTGTGGTTGCAGTATTAATGTAATTTTGGTAGAATTTGGTGAGTGACGAGGCTGTCTGGAGAGACCGCCATCGCTGTCGAGTAACGTAACTCTCGAGAGTGTTTATCGACATGCGTGATCGATAAATCACTCACCCATTTGATTTAGGAGTGCGAGATCTCCTTAGTGTTCCCAATAACATTTGATAGCTGTAGGCTACATGTGTCAGCAGTAATTATATATATATATATATATATATATATATATATATATATATATATATATATATATATATATATATATATATATATATATATATATATATATATATAATCGTAGTGTCATGGTACCCAGTGTTATTGTGTCATTTACTGTGTGGTGATTGCAATATTTTGACCTACGTTCTTAGGGGGTTATTGAGAGCACTGGGGTCATTTGCAACAGTAAGTAAGTGTGTGCAAGTATTCTAATACTTGGAAATTAGAGTATTTGCCGTGTGTGTTATTGGAAAGGGGTTGTTATTTGATGGTGATTGTTGCTAGTGTTGAGCATCACCGTATGTGATTGCAGTTCAGTAAAGTCATTGTGGGGCAGTGTTCTAGAGGGTTCATGTCCTGTATGTTATTTTACTAGGGTCTGCAGTATTGTCTTTGCAACCGGATTGCAACGTAAATCACTGTGATTTGTCATTGTCGTGGGTGAACTCGGCTGTAGACGAGTACTTGGGTACACATATATTCTCCTGTTATCTGGTAGGACATCGAAGTCCAGTATTCAGTGAGGTGCTTGCGAGGCAATTAATATAACGTAACCAAGGGAACGCCCATTGCTTTAAGAGAATTTAAGTTACAATTTGAGTAACGTAGAATACGTTTGGGTTAATTTACTTTCCTGCAAGCAGCTACGGTAGTCTCGAGGAGCCTAGCCATCAGCCAGATAAGAATTAGAGTATTGTCTGTCGTAATTAACGGTCAGTGGGCCGGGTAATTGACGTGTTTCAGGAAGTCAAAGTAATTAACCTCGATCCTTGTTTGATCGACTCACACGAAGGCTCCATTGTTCCATTAACGTAACGTCATTATTTATCTGCCCGGAAGTACCGACACTTGATTGACTCGTGGGAAGAGTAACGTCATTTTAGAATAACGTAAACGTGGTGCTAATTACTGTTATTAGCCACCTGAATTGGTCTGAGTATGGAAGGCTTAGACGGAATTCATACCTTAATGTAAATTGCTGAGCCAGTGTGAAAGGTTGCGTATTTTAATTGTTTAATTATTGATCTTGAGGATAGTAATTAATTACTCTAAAGGTAATCACGAGTGATTACCGTTCTCTTAGCACTTTGGACATTGTAAATCAGAGTTTACCATCGCTGAGTGATCAGTAACCGATTAACGTAAATTAACGTAACTAGTAAAGAGATTAATCAGCTGTCTGGTAGTACAGGGATTAATGGGATTTTCTCACTGAATGCTCGACGGGTAGAGTGTTGTGTAATTTCCGCGTTACTAGTGACAGTTGTAAGAGTTATTAATTTAACGTAAATGTTACCTTGTTATTAACGTAAATGCTATTTTGTTATTAACGTAAATGCTATTTTGTTATTAACGTAAATCAATTATTATTGATTGTTGATCGTCCATGGGACGGAGTGTTAACGTAAGGATTACTTTGAGGAAGGGTTGCTGGAGTTGCCAGTGAACCCATTAGTTATTGATGCCATTGAAAGACTACTGATTTGATTGCATTGCAATCGCTATTGCAGGTGTAGACTGCACTGAGGCGTAGAACAGTTAGGAGGTTACTGGAGACGTATTTCAGAACCTACTGTGTCATTTGTTGTAATTGTAATTATAGATCTGTTAGTTCTTGTTTCTTGTTGATTCCTCTGTGGTCACGCTTATGTTCGAGTTAGTTCATTATGCAGTCCGAGGGGCTGGTGTCTAGCTTGTCATTGATAGTGTCACAGGGAGGATTTCGAGTAACGTCATTGACATTTCTTTTTGTTTTGTTGTGGTAGTTAGTACTTTATTGAATAAACTAAGTTGTTATGGTTAACACTGTCTTTTCGTTACACCCCACACATTATAATTGTTATGCAAGTGTTCTTCACACTCGACTAATAAAATTGAGACTGATTCTGAGTTTTGGACCAAATATACGGCACCACACAACAATAAATTATTGTTGTGAGAGCCCAGGACCTACTCGTTAGATTCGCTTCGGCGAATGGCGAAGGTCAGCGACCTAAGAGGGGGGATTTCAATTTTCATTGGGGTCTCGGCGTTTGCTCGCGCCTAGTCAATTGTTCATACATGGTCCCAAAGTGAAGAATGAGCTGCTTACTACACTGGTGTGTTAGCTAAGCAAGTCCTTCCTCAGGCGACCTAGTTGAATATCACGACAGGAATAAAGGTTAAAGAATAAAGAAAATTCTTAGAAATTTTCCGAGCTCAATTCCTTATACCAATTACATTTTATTCCACAAGTTACAAAAACTCTCACAGCAGGTCTGAGGGGTGGGGGATGGGAGTGAGAGGCATGCAGGTCTGAGGGGTTAGGGATGGTGGTGAGAGGCATGCTGGTCTGAGGGGTGAGGGATGGCAATGAGAGGCATGTAGGTCTGAGGGGTGAAGGAGGGGGTTGAGAGGCTTTCAGGACTGTGAGGTGAGGGATGGCGGGAGAGAGACAAGCAGGTCTAAGGGGTGAGGGATGGCAATGAGAGGCATGCAGGTCTAAGGGGTGAGGGATGGCAATGAGAGGCATGGAGGTCTGAGGGATGAGGGATGGCAATGAGAGGCATACAGGTCTGAGGGATGGCAATGAGAGACATGCAGGTCTGAGGGATGGTAATGAGAGACATGCAGGTCTGAGGGATGGCAATGAGAGACATGCAGGTCTGAGGGATGGCAATGAGAGGCATGCAGGTCTGAGGAATGGCAGTACGAGGCATGCTGGCCTGAAGGGTAAAGGATGGCAGTGCAAGGCATGCAGGTCTGAGGGGTGAGGGACGGGGGAGAGAGGCATTCAGGTCTGAGGTGTGCGGGATGGTGGTGAGAGACATGCAGGTCAGAGGGGTCAGGGATGGCAGTGAGAGGCATGCAGGTCTGAGAGGTGAGGGATGGCAGTGAGAGGCATGCAGGTCTGAGAGGTGAGGGATGGCAGTGAGAGGCATGCAGATCTGAGCGGTGATGGGGGTGAGTGGCATGCAGGTCTGAGCGATGAGGGATGGCAGTGTGAGGCATGCAGGTCTGATATGTGAGGGATGGCGGGGAGAGGCATGCAGGTCTGAGAGATGAGGGACAGCAGTGAGAGGCATGCAGGTCTGAGATGTGAGGAATGGCAGTAAGAGGCAGGCAGGTCTCACCTGAGGTTGCCGCTGCACCATGACAGCCGGAAGACAGTGTACTGGGTGGCAGAATATATATCGGGAGTCGACGCCGATGACTTGTCAGCTGAAGCACCGTTGGTCACCCTTCTGATGATGCTGTAGCTGTTGGCCTGCAGCACTGTCGGTCATTGAGAATTTCATGTGTCAACTTCTGCAGTGTTTGCACTCCTTATATATTCATTGTTACAACAAATAAGAATCTTATCATTTTTTTTCTATTTGCATTTCATCCTAGAATACTAAAGATTTATTTAACAATCAAAGTAGTTATAACTTGAATAATTTTTCAAGATAAGAATTTCCGTAATATAGAAGCAGATAGAGATCAGGAGTTTTTATACGTGGATTTTTACTTCGCCCTGACATCAACTGCATGCAAAATTAACACTTTGTAATGGCTGATGGCTTCAACAAAGACAGTTTGAGTTTAGTTAATGCAAGAGCACTGTTTACTTGCCCGGGGTGCGCTAGGTCGTGAAAGGAGAGAATAGTTCAGAGGGTGAATGTTCAATGGATTAAAACAAAAAACACACGTTTGAAAGGAAAATAAATGTTTTTGGAATATTTTAAAGCCCGAGCTGAAAATTCCTTATTTGGCCCCGGGGTGTTGTATGAGTACTAAGGCGTTAATAGGGGGCCCCCTACTTATGAATGGTTCAGAGGGCGAATGTTCAATGGATTAAAACAAAAAACACACAGTTGAAAAGGAAAGTAGAAGTTTTTGGGGTATTTTAATGATGCCAGTATGTATGTGTGTATGTGTGTGTGTGTGTGTTTATGCAAATAAAATATATCTGTTTCTAATTCCTGCTAACAAGTGCATCTGAAATAAAGGATTTCCCCCCTCCATTTGGTAAGATTTCAATAATCAGGTAAAACAAATAATCAGGTGGAAAAATAAATGGGAACAAGAATCGAGTTATATTTTGTGCTAGTTGCCCCAGATATATGTCTCATTTTCTCTAGATACTGTTGCAGAGAAAACATCTTCACGGGCGGCTATTTCATTTTTTGTCGATGGGGGAGCTAAGATAATTGACAGAAAAAAATATGTATGCAAGTTCGATTTTAAGTCCAAACACTGCTCAGTTACAAATGATTAGTTCATCTTACTTTTTAATATATGTATTATTAAGATCAATAGGGGGTTCATGGAACAGTGAAATATTTCTTATATTTTTATCCAAACATATGGAAACAAGTAATTATTTTTAATTCAAGGAAAGGACATTATCAATTATTTTTTCAAAGGAAAGAACATTATTCATTATCAGAAAGAACATAATTCATTCGCTCAGTATTAAACCCAGCATTCCCCACCGACAAATTAAAAAAAAAAATCATTGTTAGTTTTATTTAGCAAACTACAATAATATATGTCATTACACACACATACACACCTGCAATAATATATGGCACTACAATATATACAACCACATTAATGTTAAACTATTTTTCAGGCAACACCCGAGGTTAGTTTTAATGGCCCATGGAGGCAGCCGCGGGTTGCAAATTACTTTTAATGCGTGTACCCCCACATGCCAACTCCACAGATTAAGCGAAGACCACCCAAACTGGTGACTGACCAGTGACCTCGCAAAGATAATTACCAGTACAGGTACTTGCCAGCGACAAGCTGCCCTCTGGGACAATTTTAAGTCGTTATCCCCCGGGGGTTTCCCATTAAAAAAAAAATTGTGCTCTACGTCAGAGCCCTAGGTATCCATACACAATTCCCAACAGTCTTCCCCACTCCCCCACCGGTCAACACCCCACCTTGTAAGACCATCACCACTGAACAGAAGTGTTCAAAAAAATGGCTTTGATAAAAACGTGCATAGAATGCAACATGAAGGTAGATTACCAACAGAGCTTTCAATGCCAACTCTGTTCAGCAGCCATACACAAAAAATGTGCCAACATGACTAACAATTCAAGGAGAAATGGTCCCAGTGACCACTCTGTGTACTGGCTCTGCAAAAAGGATGATGTAACTTTTTTGAAATTGATGGAAATCCTGGATAAAACTCCCGCCGAAAACAGAGAATTACTAATTAATGCCTGCATAGCAATTTCTAATGTCTTCAAACAAACTGTACATGACACCAAGGTACAACCAGCTGTAGCACAGAGCTCTGTGGCAGCGGCGCCTGAGCAGGGCGCGGAGTCGGGGATGCCTGAGCAGGGCACGGAGTCGGGGATGCCTGAGCAGGGCGCGGAGTCGGGGATGCCTGAGCAGGGCACGGAGTCGGGGATGCCTGAGCAGGGCGCGGAGTCGGGGATGCCTGAGCAGGGCGCGGAGTCGGGGATGCCTGAGCAGGGCGCGGAGTCGGGGATGCCTGAGCAGGGCACGGAGTCGGGGACCCCTGAGCAGTGCGCGGTGTCGCAGGCACCGGAACAGAGCGCGGTGTCACAGGCACCGGAGCAGAGCACAGTGTCGGGGGCGCCGCAGCAGAGTGCGGTCCCTGGCAGAGGGAAACAAACAAAACAAGGCCCCAAAATCTGTTGGTATTACAGATGGGCTACCTGTAAGCATGGGGAATCGGGAAGAATAAATGGAACATGTACACACAATCACCCTAGAAAGTGCAGAAACCTCCTCAATACAGGTAAATGTACCAAAAGCTGTGAATTCTTTCACCCAGAAATTTGCAAGAACTCTTTGGACAGGAAAGAGTGCTTCAATGCTGAATGCCCAGCTTTTCATATAAGAGGTACCAGGCGAATAAAACCGACAGACTACCACTATGAAAACAGCCACTACTCCATCAACCGGGATAATTTTTTAGCAAGAGGAGGAGGAGAAGAATGGCTAAAAATGACCAGACTCTACCACCAACTCGGTCAAATGCTAGAGAGGACGCTAACACAGTGGCCTCCTTACCAGAGCCTCAGATATTAACACCAATTAAAGCATCCAGCACTTCCACTAACACGATAACATCATTTATATTTGCCAACATCCAGGGTATAAAAACACGCAAATCCAACAAAGTTCATTTTATAGATGGTCTCCTTCATGAGGCAAATGCAGTGTTTGCAGCCCTAACGGAAACTCACACAAAGGACTACCTTGATGGTGAAATATGGATCCCAGAATACAATCTCTTCAGATGTGATAGGAAACACCGGCTTCAGGGTGGGGTCAGCCTCTACATCAAAGACACACTCATCTGTACTGAGCTGCTAAACACCTCAAATGATATGGTGGAAGTGCTGATAGTCAAAATAGAGATCCTAAATGTAGTTGTTGTCCTTGTATATAAGTCACCGGAGGCAAACCCTCAGCAGTTTAAAGACCAACTAATGAAAATAGAGCACTGCTTGGAAAACCTCACAAATCCAGCTCCGAACATCATCCTGCTTGGGGACTTCAACCTACGGCACCTGAAATGGAAGCACCTGGCTAATACAGTAATATCAGAAAGAATACCAGGAAGTAGCCTAAATGAGCAGGCACATGCAAATGACCTGCTACGGATGTGCGATAGGTTTGCCTTAAACCAGCAAATAGTAGAACCAACTAGGAAGGAGAACACGCTGGACCTCATTTTCACTAATAATGATGAGTTGATCGGGAACATAATGATTACAAATACCTGTTACTCAGATCACAACTTAATTGAGGTACTGACAACCATGGGGAATGGACCTCCAAAACCAGTCCAGATTCCCGGTGGAGGAGATTTCAGCAAATTCAACTTCAATAATAAACGGATAAACTGGGAGCAAATAAACCAGGACTTCACAGAAATAAACTGGGAAGAACAGCTAGGAAATGCAAACCTGAACCGGTGCCTGGAAAAAATAAGCTCAGTAGCACTAGAAATATGTTCAAACCGCATACCCCTAAGAAAAAAGAGAAAGAGATGCAGATTGGAACGGGAACGTCGTTCCTTATATAGGCGAAGAAAACGAATCGCGGAACAACTTGAGAGTCGCACCCTATCTCAAGAACGGCGAAGAAGGTTAGGTAGAGAAATAGAAACAATTGAACTCAAGCTACAAGAATCATACAAAACCCAGGAGAGGCAAAGAGAGCAAAAGGCCATCAGTGAAATAGAGAGAAATCCGAAATATTTTTTCTCCTATGCAAAATCAAGATAAAAAACCACATCTAGTATCGGGCCCCTGCGAAAGGGAGATGGAACTTTCACAGATGACAACAAAGAAATGAGCGAGTTACTGAGGAAGCAGTACGACTCTGTTTTCAGTGAGCCATTAAATGCACTAAAGATTGATAACCCAAATGAATTTTTCATGGATATGATACCAACATCAAATCACATATCAGACGTCGCCCTATCCCCACTAGATTTTGAAGAAGCCATAAACAGTATGCCTATGCACTCTGCACCAGGCCCGGATTCTTGGAACTCCTTATTCATCAAGAACTGTAAAAAACCACTATCGCAGGCCCTTCACATTCTGTGGAGACAAAGCCTAGATACTGGCGTTATCCCTGACATACTAAAAACAGCAGAGATAGCACCACTCCATAAAGGAGGAAATAAGGCAGAGGCAAAAAATTACAGACCGATAACACTAACATCGCACATCATAAAAATTTTTGAGAGAGTGCTAAGAAGTAAGATCACAAAATACATGGAATCACAGCATCTCCATAACCCCGGACAACATGGTTTCAGAACAGGGCGCTCTTGCCTGTCGCAGTTGCTGGACCACTATGATATGGCATTAGATGCTATGGAAGACAAACAAAACGCTGATGTAATTTACACAGATTTCGCAAAAGCTTTTGATAAATGTGACCATGGTGTTATTGCACATAAAATGCGTTCAAAAGGAATTACCGTGAAAATAGGCAGATGGATCTACAATTTCCTGACTGCCAGAACCCAATGTGTAATAGTCAACAAAATAAAATCCAGCCCATCAACCGTGAAGAGCTCAGTCCCCCAGGGTAGTGTGCTTGCTCCAGTACTTTTTCTCATCCTCATATCGGACATAGACCAGAACACAACCTATAGCACTGTATCATCCTTTGCAGATGACACTAGGATTTTCATGAGAGTTGGCAACATAGAGGACACGGCAAACCTCCAATCAGATGTAGATCAGGTCTTTCTATGGGCTACAGAAAATAATATGGTATTCAACGAGGACAAGTTTCAGCTCATGCGCTACGGAAAAATTGAAAACATAAAAACAGGAACCACGTACAAAACGCAGGCAAATCATAACATAGAACGAAAAGGCAATGTAAAGGACCTGGGTGTACTCATGTCGGAAGACCTTACCTTTAAAGAACACAATAAAGTAGCCGTCACAACTGCAAGAAAAATGACAGGTTGGATAACAAGAACTTTTCACACTAGAGATGCTATACCGATGATGATACTTTTCAAAACGCTTGTGCTATCTAGAGTGGAGTACTGCTGCACAATGACAGCCCCTTTCAAAGCTGGAGAAATTGCTGACCTAGAGAGCGTGCAGAGATCCTTTACTGCTAGAATCCACTCAGTAAAACATCTAAATTACTGGGACCGACTAAAGAGCCTAAATCTGTACTCCCTTGAGCGCAGGCGGGAGAGATACATAATAATTTACACGTGGAAAATAATTGAGGGGCTGGTCCCAAACCTGCACACAGAAATAACACCACATGAGACCAGAAGACATGGCAGGATGTGCAGAATACCCCCGTTGAAAAGCAGAGGTGCAACAGGTACTCTGAGAGAGAACTCTATCAACATCAGAGGCCCGAGACTGTTCAACACGCTTCCACTACACATAAGGGGCATAACTGGCAAACCCCTCACAGTGTTCAAGAGAGAACTGGATAAGCACCTCCAAAGGATACCTGATCAACCAGGCTGTGACTCATACGTCAGGCTGCGAGCAGCCGCGTCTAACAGCCTGGTTGATCAGTCCAGCAACCAGGAGGCCTGGTCGACGACCGGGCCGCGGGGACACTAAGCCCCGGAAGCACCTCAAGGTAGCCTCAAGGTAGGTCTCACACCACCTTGCTGCCAGCCCACACATCACCAGATGGCTCCCAGCCTAACCCAAATGCACCCAGTCAGGGTAAATCTGCTACAACATTGGTAAGTGTGGTGTTGTGTGTTATTGAGGAAGTCTTGGTTGTAGGGTTGATATAAAGCCATTGCTTGGTTATTGACTTTAATACTTAAACTGATACATGACTAGCAGTTTCCAAGCTTGGCGGGCGTCCTGTACGCTCTATTGTTTACCTCTCCTCGGCGTCTGAGCCGCCGCACATAGAAAACGGATGGTACCATTTTCTGTGAACATGACATCCCTCCTTCTCTTTAAAAAGAATGAATACAGAATGTCTACCATGCTTGTAGCACAAAGCAAAGTTATTGACACAAAGTAAGTTATTAACATATCAAGAGATATTGTATACCTTTAACATTAATTAAGCACACAAAGAATTTAAACAACTTAATCTTTACCACAAAGGATTTCAATGTTAAAAATACATATGCAATGTTAAACAAACAAGAAAGAAACTGTAATACAAAGTTACAAAATATTGAATGAGAGATCTGCATTATTCAAACAATATTAAATTTACACACACAGAGATCACAATAACGTGATGCATCAAATGAACAAATCCACAAGGGCCGTGACGAGGATTCGAACCTGCGTCCGGGAGCATCCCAGACACTGCCTTAATCGACTGAGCTACGACAGGGTAAAAGGGTTGAAACCGAAGTTCTACTGAACTTACTGGATCCCGTAGCCTCTCCGAGGCACAAACCAGGCTTTTACACAACACCCCCCCCCCCTCTGCACCCGAGCTATGTCAACAGGCCGTTCTCGCTCATCGCCCTTACATCATAACACACAGAAATCACAATAACGTGATGCATCAAATGAACAAATCCACAGGGGCCGTGACGAGGATTCGAACCTGCATTCGGGAGCATCCCAGACACTGCCTTAATCGACTGAGCTACGACAGGGTAAAACGGTGTGATGATGTAAGGGTGAAGAGGGAGAACGGCCTGTTGACATAGCTCAGGTGCAGGGGGGATGGGGGTTGTGTAATAGCCTGGTTTGTGCCTCGGAGAGGCTACAGGATCCAGTAAGTTCAGTAGAACTTCGGTTTCAACCCTTTTACCCTGTCGTAGCTCAGTCGATTAAGGCAGTGTCTGGGATGCTCCCGAACGCAGGTTCGAATCCTCGTCACGGCCCTTGTGGATTTGTTCATTTAATATTAAATTTAATTTAGCATAATAAGTAAATACTTTGCATTACAAAGGAACACAATTAATCATCAAATCGTGTAGGGTGTTTAACATGACGTTTAGGACGAGAGTCCCCAAATACAAGAATATCCCTTGATGAATTGTTTATTGAGTTATAACTATTTTTTTCTTTATCGTTTGTACGACTTTGCACTTCATCATTTTCTACACTAGTTGCAATCACTTTGAAATAGGTCATATTACGTGTTATACTATGATCTCTATAACTAGCTGTTACCATAGTTCCTTTTACACTAATCACTTTATATGGTTTTGTGTCATACGGCATATCTAGCTTTCCCTCTTTTTTCTTTTTAACGAGAACAGTATCTCCAACCTTTATGAATTGTTCCTTTGCACGTTGATCATGAGCAATTTTCATTTTGCTCTTGGCTAGTGCATCTTTCTGAGCGAGACGTTTATAGACAAAAATACAAGTCACAGCTTCGTATCATCCTTTGCAGATGACACAAAAATCAGTACGAAAATTACCTCGGCTGAGGACATTGAAAAACTTCAAGCTGATATTAATAAAGTTTTCGACTGGGCATCAGAAAATAACATGATGTTTAACAGTGATAAATTCCAGGTACTCAGGTACGGTAAAAATGAGGACCTTAAACATAATACAGAGTACAAAACACAATCAAATGTACCCATAGTAGGAAAACAGCATGTAAAGGATTTGGGAATAATAATGTCTGATAACCTAACGTTTAAGGAGCATAACCAAGCAAATATTGCGACAGCCAGAAACATGATAGGATGGATTACGAGAACTTTCAAATCCAGGGATCCCATCACAATGGTTGTACTCTTCAAGTCACTTGTGTTGTCACGTCTTGAGTACTGCTCAGTACTCACTTCCCCCTTTAGAGCAGGAGAGATTGCTGAAATAGAGGGAATACAGAGAACATATACGGCACGCATAGATGCAATAAAGCACCTAAATTATTGGGATCGTCTCAAAGCCCTCCAAATGTACTCACTAGAAAGAAGACGGGAGAGATATCAAATAATATACACCTGGAAGATACTGGAGGGCCAAGTACCAAATCTACACAGTAAAATAACAACGTACTGGAGTGAACGACATGGAAGAAAATGTAGAATAGAACCAATGAAGAGCAGAGGTGCCATAGGCACATTCAGAGAACACTGTATAAACATCAGAGGTCCGCGGTTGTTCAACGTCCTCCTAGCAAGCATAAGAAATATTGCCGGAACAACCGTGGACATTTTCAAGAGGAAACTAGATTTATTCCTCCAAGGAGTGCCGGACCAACCGGGCTGTGGTGGGTATGTGGGCCTGCGGGCCGCTCCAAGCAACAGCCTGGTGGACCAAACTCTCACAAGTCGAGCCTGGCCTCGGGCCGGGCTTGGGGAGTAGAACAACTCCCAGAACCCCATCAACAAGGTATCCGTTACCTTGGCTGGCATGACAAGTAGTGCGATTCTCATAGGACGTCCAAATAAAAGTTCGCCAGGCGACTTGCCCAGTGTTCCATGTGGTGTTGCACGGTAGTTCCTGAGAAAAGCATACATAGCTTGTTTCCAGTGTGAGGGGGTGGTTCACCAGCTCACTTACAATAGTGCTCTTATGCCTGTGGGAGCCAGTACACTTGTTAAGTGCACTTGTTAAGTGGGCGGACTTAAGTTTTGTACCAGCAACCGAAACATCTAGTGTTTGGGCTCATGTGAGAGCCCCAGTCATCAGCAGTCCATAAATGTTACCCTGGCCGGGGTGGCATGTCTGTGGACAGTGCTAGAGCTGATAGCATCATTTCATTGTATGGCATGGAGCCAGACAACTTTGCGCGCGAACGCCTAGGCCGCAGGCGTGGGGTGGGTAGACATGTGGGGCCCCACGCTCGCCGGCCACTTGAGTGGTTGTCATGGAAACCAGCCGCCATCTTAGTAAACATCTTGAGCCGCCATGTTGGTCGGCCATCTTGGAGCTGCCCTAGGGGCTATGCTACACCGTCGCTGATTGGATGAGAGGGGTAGGCCGCTGTATGCCTTCCTCTCATTGGTTATTTCGAGAAGGACGCGGGAAGAGCCGGTGTGAGCATCATTCTGAACTCAGCCGCCACCTTGTCAAGACGTTCCTGTACTCAATTCGGCCAAATTGATGTATAGGGCGTCGTGGTGGCTGGACTACAACTGCTGATGCTTCCTGCTTCACCTACGACATCGGTCGTCACAGAATCCGGCCGAAGTCGTCGCTTGGAGGGGTTTAAGACATTATTGTATGCAGGGGGTAGAGGTACAGTGATCTGGGATCGTGGGGGAATGTGCATACGAGCAGCAACAGACTCGTAGATCCCATACCAGTGATGATTAGACTTGCTAGTGCTCTGTAGCAGTCGATGGGAACGGGGAAATTCGTGTCAGTGTTAAGGCAATTTCCCAAGGTTGGTGTGAGACGCTATCGTTGTGTGTGTCACCTGGGTATGAACGCTTCACTTCACCGGGGAGTCGAGGGTGCGAACTCAGCCGTGTTCAGTGTGAGGGGTTCGAGTGTGCGCCAATTTTCCGTATAAGTACTACGGTCAGGAACTACCGCCGCCTACGCCACCCGGAGCGAGCCAGCCACCTATAGCGGGGTGCCTGATGTATGGGAATGGTGTGTAAAGCCGGCAGTGTGAATGAGTAAGTACCTATGTGTGTATTTCGGTGATTAGTAGTCTCTAAAGCTTGAATTCGAGGTCAAGTGTTCCGTCACATTGTCACGCAGCACCTGTTCAGGTGGAGTGAATTGTGGGCGAGGAGATTAATCACCTGTGTTGTCATCTTGTCAGTCCAAAGGGACTTAAGTGTACACAGACGTACAGTGTGTGTGTGTGTGTGTGGGTACACACGGGGAACACAGAATATACATAGATTAGCCAAGGACTGAGAAGGTGTCCATGTAATAAATTCTTTTATTTCATTGTGGTAATCATTTTTGATCGTCCGTGGGACGGAGTGATATAATTTCCATGTGTGGTCTTGCAGGTGTGGAATTCCAGCACTGAGCGCTCAGGTATGTGTAACGCCAGTGATTCCTGGCAATGATTATTGTGGAGTGTGCCACAGTGTGGCTTAAATTTCTTGTAGTGTTCCCAGGGCCGTGACAAGTGTGATTTATATAAATATATATATTGTGGTTGCAGTATTAATTAACGTAATTTTGGTGAGGTTTGGTGAGTGACGAGGCCGTCTAGAGAGACCGCCCCCGCTCTGTCGAGTAACGTAACTCTCGAGTGTTTATCGGCATGCGTGACCGATAAATCACTCACCCATGTGATTTAAGGAGTGTGAGATTCTCCTTAGTGTTCCCAATAACGTTTGATAGCTGTAGGCTACATGTGTCAGCGGTAATTATATATATATATATATATATATAATCGTAGTGTCACGGTGCCCAGTGTTAATGTGTTATTTACTGTGTGGTGATTGCAATATATTGACCTATGTTCTAGGGGTCCTTTGCAGCAGTAAGTAAGTAAGTGTGTGCAGTATCCTAATATTTGGAAATTAGAGTACTTGCCGTGTGTGTTATTGCAAAGGGGGTTGTTATTTGATGGTGATTGTTGCTAGTGTTGAGCAATCACCATATGTGATTGCAGTTCAGTAAAACCATTGTGGGGCAGTGTTCTAGAGGGTTCATGTCCTGTAGGTTATTTTACTAGATTCTGCAGTATTGTCATTGCAACCGGATTGTAACGTAAATCACTGTGATTTGTTAGTGTGATTTGTCATTGTCGTGTGTGAACTCGGCTGTAGACGAGTACTTGGATATACATATATTCTCCTGGTTATCTGGTAGGACATCGAAGTCCAGTATTCAGTGAGGTGATTGCGAGGCAATTAATATAACGTAACCAAGGGAACGCCCATTGCTTTAAGAGAATTTGTTCTTTGACAATTTGAGTAACGTAGAATGCGTTTGGGTTAATTTACTTCCCTGTAAGCAGCTACGGTAGTCTCGAGGAGCCTAGCCATCAGCCAGATAAGAATTAGAGTATTGTCTGTCGTAATTAACGGTCAGTGGGCCGGGTAATTGACGTGTTTCAGGAAGTCAAAGTAATTAATCTCGATCCTTGTTTGATCGACTCACACGAAGGCTACATTGTTCCATTAACGTAACGTCGTTATCTGCCCGGAAGTACCGGCATTTGATTGACTCGTGAGAGGAGTAACGTCATTTTAGAATAACGTAAACGTGGGGCTAATTACTGTTATTAGTCGCCTGAATTGGTCTGAGTATGGAAGGCTCAGACGGAATTCGTACCTTAATGTAAATTGCTGAGCCAGTGTGAAAGGTTGCGTATTTTAATTGTTTAATTATTGATCTTGAGGATAGTAATTAATTACTCTAAAGGTAATCACGAGTGATTACCGTTCTCTTAGCACTTTGGACATTGCAAATCAGAGTTTACCATCGCAGAGTGATTAGTAACCGATTAACGTAAATTAACGTAACTAGTAGAGATTAATCAGCTGTCTGGAAGTACAGGGATTAATGGGATTTTCTCACTGAATGCTCGACGGGTAGAGTGTTGTTTGATTTCCGCGTTACTAGTGACAGTTGTAAGAGTTGTTAATTTAACGTAAATGTTACCTTGTTATTAACGTAAATGTTATTGTGTTATTAACGTAAATCAATTGTTATTGATTGTTGATCGTCCGTGGGACGTAGTGTTAACGTAAGGATTAATTTGAGGAAGGGTGCTGGAGTTGCCAGTGAACCCATTAGTTATTGTTGTCATTGAAAGACTACTGATTTGATTGCATTGCAACCGCTGTTGCAGGAGTAGACTGCACTGAGGCGCAGAACAGTTAGGAGGTTACTGGAGACGTGTTTCAGAACCTACTGTGTCATTTGTTGTAATTGTGATTATAGATCTGTTAGTCCTTGCTTGCTTGTTGATTCCTCTGTGGTCACGCTTATGTTCGAGTTAGTTCATTATGCAGTCCGAGGGGCTGGTGTCTAGCTGTCATTGATAGTGTCACAGGAAGGATTTCGAGTAACGTCATTGACATTTCTTTTGTTTTGTTGTAGTAGTTAGTACTTTATTGAATAAACTAAGTTGTTATGGTTAACACTGTCTTTTCGTTACACCCCCACACATTATTATTGTTATGCAAATGTTCTTCACACTCGACTAACATTGAGACTAATTTTCTGAGCTTTGGATCAAATATACGGCACCACACAACAATAAATTATTGTTGTGAGAGCCCGTGACCTACTCGTTAGATTCGCTTCGGCGATTGGCGAAGGTCGGCGGCCTAAGTGGGGGGGATTTCAATTTTCATTGGGGTCTCGGCGTTTGCTCGCGCCTAGTCAATTGTTCATACATGGTCCCAAAGTGAGGAATGAGCTGGTTACTACACTGGTGTGTTAGCTAAGCAAGTCCTTCCTCAGGCGACCTAGTTGAATATCACGACAGGAATAAAGGTTAAAGAATAAAGAAAGTTCTTAGAAATTTTCCGAGCTAAAATTCCTTATACCAATTTTAATTTATTCCAAAACTTCTCACAAGTTAAAAACCAAAAACTCTCACATCCAGGATCGTCCTTCGGCATGAGCACAGCGTACCGCTTTCATGAGAGGTTGCATGAATCTCTCAACTTCTCCATTTGCTTGAGGATGTAGTGGCATCACACGGCGGTGTTTGAATCCAATATGCTCAGCAAAGTTGACGAAGTCTTGCCCATTGAATGGCGGTCCATTGTCCGTTTTGACAACTTCAGGAATGCCAAAGTTTGAAAAGATCTTGTCGAGTTTCGGGATGACAGCCTTTGCAGATGAGGAAGTGATGATTTCTACATCTGGATAACGTGAGTGATTATCAAAGACTTCCATCAAGTACTCTCCAGTTGGTAGCGGTCCGCAGAAGTACATCGATACTTCAGTCCATGGTGCAGCAGGTAGTGGTGAAGGTTGTAGAGGTGTTGGTCTTGAAGTATCCACTACAGCTTGGCAAGGGACACAGGCATCATGCATGTCCCTTGCGTGACGATCAATGCCAGGAAACCACACCTTTTCTCGTAGCACCTGTTTGGTCCTAACAAGACCTTGGGGTCCTTGATGTGCAAGTTTCATAGCACGTTGCTGGAGAACAGCTGGAATGACGTTACGAGTTCCTCGCAACACGGTGTCGCGTTGTTGCGTAACACTTAATTCTGTCTGGATGCGTTCAAGTCCTTTGAATGCGTCTTGGTCAACTCCTGAGGGTGGGATGCGTGGAAACTTTTTCTTAGTCAATGCATCCACTGTTGCTTGCAGAGTTGGGTCCTCTAGGGTTGCAGTACGGATTTCATCAAGAGTGAGAGTCTTAGGGACTGCATCACAGGTTACAGAGTGTACATATTCCTCGGCAACTTGAATTACATCTAGGTTGATGTGCAGATGAACTTTGCTATTAGTAGAACAATTCATGGGTTCAAATCGATCAAAAAATTCAGCAACAATAGCATCAACATTGTCTGCAGCTTCCACTGCTACAGCATTAGAAAGCTGAAGTAGCCCCAATTTGGTTGAAGTCTTGTAACTGAGTAAAGACTCCTTTGCATTCCTAACAACATGGAATGTAGTAGTGAGCATTGCACTCTTTGACTTAATCTCTGCAGTGAAAGTTCCAATCACTGGCAAGGCTAACTTTGAAGCATAGGCAGTGGTTTACCAGTGTAGTTTTCAAGCTTTGGGAACTGTTTTTTAAATTTTTCATAGTGGCACTCAGCAATGGTGTCAATGTTTGATCCAGTGTCAATGAGAACTTTGAGACAAATACCAGCAATGTATACTATAGTCTCTGGGTTGTTTGGAAGATCATTCAATTCTGTGATTGATTGTACTCCATAAGTGTACTCACATTCACTGTCATCTGAGACTGGTAGTAATGACATGTTGTCATATACATTGTTAACATTCTGGATATGAGGTGCAATATTGCGTTTACCACCTCGACCCCTATGACCTGATCCTCGTACAGTGCTTTAATTCACTGACTGGTTTCTTTAGTGCAGACCGACACATAGCACCAAAATGACCTAGTTTTCCACACTCATAGCACTTCTTACCTTGAGCGGGACAAACAATGTCTAGGTGTGGGTAGTCTCCTCCACAATTGTAACATTTATTTTTGACACCTTCTGATGTGAGTTGTTGTGATTGCTTGAGTCTTGTTCCTTGACCCCATTTGTGATGTGGTTCTCGGCTCAATTTGCTGTTAGGTTTGCCATGATATCTACTTTGATCACGGTGTCCTCCCTGAACCTTAAGTACCTCATCACTGTTAGTAACAGTGGCAGAACCGTTGTTGGCACTGCACTCCATGACACGAGCATCACGTGCAGCATCTTCCATTCGACGAGCCATATCCAGTATCTTGGTAAGAGAACTTTCATCATCAACAAGTTCTAGAGCTCTTCGACTGAGACGTGTAGATGTGCATGTTTCAATTATTTGCTGTTTGATTTCTTTGTCAACATCAGCAAACTCACAATGAGCTGCTAAACCCTGCAGACGTGTGTGGTATTGATCAACGGTTTCATTAGAGAGTTGTTTTGCTCTCCTGAAATGCATAATTTCCATTGCAGTATTTTGCCTTGGTTTGAAATGTTCAGTCAATTTGGCTTTGGCAATATCATAATCTTTGGCACCACCAGTGTCTTTCAGTGTGTCAAAGATGTCACTCTATCACCTGCATAATGAAGTAGAAAGGCACGCTTTCTTTCAGCACTTTTTATGTCAGAAACTATCAACATATTTTAAAACCTTTTAAGCCATTTGATCCACCTCTGTGACAGGTTTGTCTGGTCATAGTCAGGATCAAATGCAGGAAACTGAGGTATATTTGCCATTTTTTACTGTATAAAAGTAAACTTATCACTTAAAATGTTCCTCAGAATATTAAACACACTTTCTGTATATGTTAATTAAGAATTCACTGTACTTACTTTAATTTTGCAAAGCACACAAGCATTTTAATGCAAAAGTTCACAGCAGAGCACTATACAGCAACAACTGACTTCTTACCTAGCCCTTGTGTACATGTGTTGTTGCTACTCACAGCAGCACAGCAGTTGTCAGCAGTTGGCACAGCGGTAGTTACCAGTTGGTACAGCAGTTGGTACAGCAGTTGTCACAGCAGTCAGTTCAGAGCGTGAAGAATTGTGGCACAGAGCGCATTTCGTATACAAAACATCAGGTTTTGTATACAGCATCAAAGCGTCGTTTCCTACACCGCGTTGGCAGATTCCTCAGTATACAGCTTCAGTCAGCACAGCTTGGGTAGCGTACAGCATTGGTTAGCACACAGCATTGGTTAGCACACAGCATCGTTTAACACACAGCATTGGTTAGCACACAGCATTGGTTAGCATACAGCATCGGGTATGGTGCTTGTCATGTTCACAGAAAATGGTACCATCCGTTTTCTATGTGCGGCGGCTGAGACGCCAGAGAGAGAGGTAAACAAGAGAGCGTACAGGACGCTACCAGCTTGGAAGCTACTAGTCATGTATCAGTTTAAGTATTAAAGTCAATAACCAAGCAATGGCTTTATATCAACCCTACAACCAAGACTTCCTCAGCTGCACACAACACCACATTGGCGACGAGGATGAACTGTGAACGCAGGTATTTCTTGAGCTTCAAACACAAGGAAGGAGCATGCTGTCTCGCCTGGAGGAGGGAGAGAAATCGTGCTGTCTGTGAGCACCATACCCGATGCTCTATGCTAACCAATGCTGTGTGCTAAACGATGCTGTGTGCTAACCAATGCTGTGTGCTACCCAATCTGTGCTGACAAGCTGTGTACTGAGAAATCTGCGATCCATGTGTGCCGACGCTGTGTATGAAACGACGCTTTGATGCTGTATACAAAACCTGATGTTTTGTATACGAAATGCGCTATGTGCTACAATTCTTCATCAAATCAAATCAAATGTTTATTTACATAGGGTACATACAAGAGATTTTACAAAGAGTGATGGATTTATAGATAGGGCTGGTACATACAATGCCTAAAGCCACTATTACGCAAAGTGCTTCGGGTATGAAAAACTTAAATGACTAAAGCTTAATACTAATTGAGCATAAAGAATAAAATGAGGTGAGAACAAATAAAAAAAAAGATAAAAAGGGGGGAACATGGCTGAAAAAGCAGCATAAATACAATTCTGTCGACAAACAGCCTCATTTAAAAAAAAAACAGACATTGGTTGACAATAGAGGGGTATGGTAGGTTACAGGGAATTTATTAGGTATAGCTTCGTTTTTATCTTAAACTGGTTGAGAGAGGTACAGTCTTTAACATGGTTGGGAAGGTCATTCCACATTCTGGGTCCCTTGATTTGTAGAGCATTTCTAGTTTGATTAAGTCGTACTCTAGGAATATCAAAACTGTATTTTTTTCTGGTGTGGTGCTCATGGGTTCTGTTACAACCTTCTATGAAGCTTTTGAGGTCAGGATTGGCATTACAGTTCAGCGTTTTATATATGTATAATACACATGAGAGAATGTGCAGTGACTTAATATCTAACATATTCAGAGATTTGAGTAGGGGTACCGAGTGATGTCTGGGGCCAGAGTTGGATATTGTCCTAATAGCAGCTTTGTGTTGAGTAATTAGAGGACGTAAATGATTTTGGGTAGTAGAACCCCAAGCACAAATACCATAGTTGAGATATGGATAGATGAGGGAGTAATAGAGAGTCACCAGGGCAGGGCGGGGTACATAATATCTGATCTTAGAAAGAATGCCAACAGTTTTTGAAACATTTTTTGATATATTTAGAATGTGTCCCTGGAAATTCAGCTTGTGGCAATGAGAATGCCAAGGAATTTGCCATCTAATTTGTTACAAATTTGGGAATTGTTTATTTTGAGATTTATTTGATTAGAGGATTTATTGCCAAACAGAATATAGTAAGTTTTGTCAATGTTAAGGGTGAGTTTGTTGGCAGTTAGCCAAAGATGGACTTTATTTAGCTCAGTATTCACTGTGGCATTTAGAGCAAGGGGGTCAGGACTGGAGAAAATGAAGGTTGTGTCGTCAGCAAATAGAATTGGTTTGAGGAGTTAGGAGGCATTTGGAAAGTCATTAATGTAGATGAGAAAGAGGAGAGGGCCAAGTATGCTGCCCTGAGGAACACCAGTGTTGATGGGTAGGGTGCGAGAAATTGAATTATTCACAGAAACATACTGGAGCCTGTCAGTAAGGTAGGATTTGAGGTATTGCAGGGAGTGTCCTCTGACTCCATAATGATGTAATTTAAGAAGAAGGTTTTGGTGGTTGACAGTGTCAAAAAGCCTTAAGCAGGTCCACAAATAACCCAACAGGGAACTCATTTTTATCAATAGCTGTATGAATCAAGTTAAGCATACTAATAAGTGCATCGTTAGTGCTTTTTTTGGGTCTGAAGCCATATTGGCAAGAGCTAAGTATATTGTGCTTGGCTTGATAAGAGTAAAGCTGCTTGTAGATTAGTTTTTAAAATTTTTTTGACAAGTTAGGCAGGATTGATATAGGTCTGTAGTTGTTAACATCTGTGAGATCGCCACATTTGTGTACAGGGGTAACTCTCGCTTTTTTTAGGATATCTTGAAAGGTTTGGAGTTCAAGTGACTTGTTGAAGAGCAATGCAATAGCAGGGGCTAAAGTTCTGGAGGCTTTTTTCTTGTAAATTAAAGTTGGTATCTCCTCAAGGGCACCAGACTTGGTTTTAAGGGGAAAAGATTATCTCATTGACGTCAGTGGAATTAATAGGCTTTAGGTACAGAGACTGTGGATAGTTACCTGTAACATAGTCCTTAACATCAGTACTGGAAGATGGAATATCATTTGCAAGGGATGACCCAATGGAAGAGAAGAACCTATTGAACTCAATAGCAGAATCTGAGGCTGAAAGCTGACCATCGTTATTGGACAGGAGTGTTGGTTTTTTATTTAAAATCTTCTTTGATCCCAATATTTGTGAAATTGTGCCCCAAGTTTTTTTAATGTTGCTCTTTATTTGGGTAAATTTATCTTCGTAGTATTTAGTTTTGGCTCGTCTAGTTATCCTAGATAGCAATAACGAGTAATTCTTTGAGAATTCTTTGGAGACAATTCCTAACCTATACTTCTTCTCAAGGTCATGTTTTTTATTAATGGATTTAGGTATTCCCTTTGTAAGCCAGGGATTGTTAAGCCTTTTGGTTGTGACTTGTTTTGTAAGCATAGGACAGTGGGTGTTATAAAAGCTAAGAGTTTTTTGAAGAAAAGATTGCACTGCTAGGTTGATATCCCCTATGTTACCTAACTCGGACTCCCAGTTGACATTATCAGCAGCAGTTATAAAATTGTCTATAGCAGTTTCATTGTGCAGCCTACAACTTAACTCCCTTGACTCTAGAGGTGGTTTGCTAAAGTTAGTTAAGAGAAATGTTGGGTAATGGTCTGTAGTGCTATCTGTAGCACTACAGTGTTCATTCTGTAGTCTGACTGCTGTAGTTCATTCTTCTAGTCTGTAGTGTTCATGCTGTGAACTGACTGCTGTGACAACTGCTGCCAACTGCTAACAATTGCTGTGCCAACTGCTGACAACTGCTGTGCTGCTGTGAGTAGCAACAACACATGTACACAAGGGCTAGGTAAGACATCAGTTGCTGCTATATTGTGCACTACTGTGAACTTTTGCATTAAAATGCTTGTGTGCTTTGCAAAATTAAAGTAACTACAGTGAATTCATAACTAACATACACAGTGCAGTAAGTGTTTAATATTCTGATGAACATTTAAATGAGAAGTTTACATTTATTCAGTAAAAAATGGCAAATATACCTCAGTTTCCTGCATTTGATCCTGACTGTGACCAGACAAACCTGTCACAGAGGTGGGTCAAATGGCTTAAAAGGTTTGAAAATTTGCTGATAGTTTCAGACATCAAAAGTGCTGAAAGAAAGCGTGCCTTTCTACTTCATTATGCAGGTGATCGAGGTTGTGACATTTTTGACACACTGAGAGACACTGGTGGTGCCAAAGATTATGACATTGCCAAAGCCAAACTAACAGAGCATTTCAAACCAAGGCAAAATATAGCAATGGAAATTATGCATTTCAGGAGAGCAAAACAACTCTCTAATGAAACTGTGGATCAATACCACACACGTCTGCAGGGTTTAGTAGCCCTTTGTGAGTTTGCTGATGTTGACAAAGAAATCAAACAGCAAATAATTGAAACATGCACATCTACACGTCTCAGTCGAAGAGCTCTAGAACTTGTTGATGATGAAAGTTCTCTTACCAAGATACTGGATATGGCTCGTCGAATGGAAGATGCTGCACGTGATGCTCGGGTCATGGAGTACAGTGCCAACAACGGTTCTGCCACTGTTACTAACAGTGATGAGGTACTTAAGGTTCAGGGAGGACACCGTGATCAAAGAAGATATCATGGCAAACTCAACAACAATTTGAACCGAGAGCCACATCACAAATGGGGTCAAGGAACTCAAGCAATCACAACGACCCACATCAGAAGGTGTCAATAGATGTTACAATTGTGGAGGAGACTACCCACACCAAGATAATGTTTGTCCCGCTTAAGGTAAGAAGTGCTAAGAGTGTGGAAAACTAGGTCATTTTGGTGCTATGTGTCGGTCTGCACTAAAGAAACCACAGTCAGTGAATTAAAGCACTGTACGAGGATCAGGTCATAGGGGTCGAGGTGGTAAACGCAATATTGCACCTCATATCCAGAATGTTAACAATGTATATGACAACATGTCATTACAACCAGTCTCAGATGACAGTGAATGTGAGTACACTTATGGAGTACAATCAATCACAGAATGGAATGATCTTCCAAACAACCCAGAGACTATAGTATACATTGCTGGTATTTGTCTCAAAGTTCTCATTGACACTGGATCAAACATTGACACCATTGCTGAGTGCCACTATGAAAAATTTAAAAAACAGTTCCCAATGCTTGAAAACTACAATGGTAAAGCCACTGCCTATGCTTCAAAGGTAGCCTTGCCAGTGATTGGAACTTTCACTGCAGAGATTAAGTCAAAGAATGCAATGCTCACTACTACATTCCATGTTGTTAGGAATGCAAAGGAGTCTTTACTCAGTTACAAGACTTCAACCAAATTGGGGCTACTTCAGCTTTCTAATGCTGTAGCAGTGGAATCTGCAAACAATGTTGATGGTATTGTTGCTGAATTTTCTGATCGATTTAAATCCATAGGTTCTTATACTGATAGCAAAGTACATCTGCATATCAACCCAGATGTAATTCCAGTTGCCCAACCACATCGCCGACAACCATTCCATACTCGCAAGAAAGTCGATACCGAACTGGATAGGCTGATGAAACTAGATATCATTGAACCAGTAACAGGCCCAACACCATGGGTAAGCCCAATTGTCACTCTACCAAAGCCGAAGAATCCAGATGAGATACGCATTTGTGTAGACATGCGTGTTCCCAACAAGGCAATAATGCGTGAACGCCATCCTACACCCACTGTAGATGATATGATTTACCGCTTGAATGGTGCAACTGTATTCAGCAAGTTAGATTTAAACAAGGGCTATCATCAGCTTGAACGTGATGATGAGAGTCGCTTCATCACAACGTTTACGACGCATCGAGGTCTGTATAGGTACAAGCGCCTGAGTTTTGGTATTAACAGTGCTGCTGAGGTATTCCAGCACATCATCAGCCAGGTATTGCAAGATATATCTAATGCTGACAACATGTCTGATGACATCATTGTTTATGGCCGTACCCAAGCTGAACACGACAAAGCTCTTCGTGCAAGATTGGAACGCTTACGAGAAAAATCTGATACTAAGCCGAGCAAAGTGTGAGTCCAATCAACATAAAATTGAATTCTTTGGTCATGTACTTAGTGACAAAGGTCTGTCACCAGATCCTAAGAAAGTTGCAGTTATCAAGATTGCTGCACCTCCTTCAACATCCACTGAAGTACATAGTTTTCTGGGAATGGCAAACTACTGTTCTCGCTTCATTCCAGATTTTGCTACCATTACGAAGCCTCTACGTGAGCTCCTGAAGAAAAATGCATCATGGTACTGGAGTGTTACGGCCCTCTCGGGACGCAACGGGGTCCTTACTCTGATGTTGTTAGAGGAAGATATATGTATCCGTTCCCAAGCCAGTATTGGCTATCAAGGGATGAGATCCGTGACGCAATTAACTTAAAGAGAGTAGGGAAAGAAAGCTAAGAACTTAATATTATAATTATTACCACCACCTATTAAATATATAAAAATCAAACGTGCACAGGGGGAGGGTATTAACACTATACAAGGGGATTAATCCTTCATTGTGGTCTTCTGCTGAAGACGCTGGTGCCACACCACTTGGTGCTGAGTCCTTGGTGCTTTCTTCGTGGCCTCACGACGTGTCCTCTGAGAATGCCGAGCCTACCCGGGCCACAGGTCAGCCAAAACGCAGGTCCACTGGGGGCACCGTCGTGGAGGCCGTCAACCACACGTCCAGCTGGTCTGCTGGCAGGTACTGAGCCACCAAGGCTGGTACGGCCACTCCACGAACGATATAAGGGGTACGCCCTAGACAAGAGTCTCGTGTGATATCACACGTCACCCTCCTGTCCTCAATACCCCAGTGGATGATCGTCTCCAACAGTCGGTCCCGGGTAAATCCTTTCACTGCCACTCCACTGGCAGGCTAACACATCACAGTGTTCTTCCGGGGGGACGACTTCACAACAGCTGCAGCAACGTTCAAGGTATGGAGACTGGCTGCCTCGGGTAGACTGACTCGACTCCCATCACAGCAGTCCCAGGTCGACTCTGTAAGCAGACACGTCATCAATAACAGGGACACTAAAACACCACACTTACGTGCTCGGGCACAAACACCTGACGTATCCAGTCCATAGATGGCGCTGTCGTCGGAGCACCACCTCACCAGAGGTCAGGAGCGGCGGTGTTGAGCGCTGAACCAGACTGGAAACTGGTCCTCGAGGCCAGTACACGCTGTCCTCACCAGGTGTCGTCGTCCGTTTGGCGGGGGTTTCGGGAGCTGACCCACAGATGGCGTGGTTGTCACTGCTCCAGGCTCGGACGCTGGATCCGGGTTCGTAACAAGCACCTCCTTAACAAGCACAAGCCTCTACGTGAGCTCCTGAAGAAAAATGCATCATGGTACTGGAGCGATATCGAGCAAAATGCATTTGATGCTGTGAAAGATGCACTAGTAGAGAATGCGACTGCTGCATACTTTGATCCATCAATGGACACTGAGTTAGCGGTGGATGCTAGTCCTGTTGGTTTAGGTGCTGTTTTAGCCCAACACAAACCTGGTCAACCAGATTCCAGAGTAGTAATTGCCTACGCTAGCCGTTCCCGCAGAGATGTTGAGCAACGATACAGTCAGACAGAGAAGGAAGCTCTTGTATGGGGCTGTGAACACTTCAATGTGTATCTGCTTGGTGCACCCATCACCACGATAGTCACTGACCATAAACCGTTGGAGACCATCTTCAATAATCCAAAGTCCAAACCACCAGCTCGCATTGAGAGAAGGGCTCTTCGTCTACAACCATACAACTTTAAGGTGAAGTACAAGCCGGGTGCAGGCAATCCCGCTGATTACATCAGTCGACATCCTGCCAACAGTTTCACCATCACCAAGCATCAGCAAGTTGCCGAGGAATATGTATACTCTGTAACCTGTGATGCAGTCCCTAAGGCTCTCACTCTTGATGAAATCCGTACTGCAACCCTAGAGGACCCAACTCTGCAAGCAACTGTGGATGCATTGACTAAGAAAAAGTTTCCACGCATCCCACCCTCAAGAGTTGACCGAGATGCATTCAAAGGACTTGAACGCATCCAGACAGAATTAAGTGTTACCCAACAACGCGACACCGTGCTGCGAGGTACTCGTAACGTCATTCCAGCTGTTCTCCAGCAACGTGCTATGAAGCTTGCACATCAAGGACCCCAAGGTCTTGTTAGGACCAAACAGCTGCTACGAGAAAAGGTGTGGTTTCCTGGCATTGATCGTCAAGCAAAGGATATGCATGATGCCTGTGTCCCTTGCCAAGCTGCAGTGGATACTTCAAGACCAACACCTCTACAACCTTCACCACTACCTGCTGCACCATGGACGGAAGTATCGATGGACTTCTGTGGACCGCTACCAACTGGAGAGTACTTGATGGTAGTCATTGATGATCACTCACGTTATCCAGAAGTAGAAATCATTCCTTCCACATCTTCAAAAGCTGTCATCCCGAAACTCGACAAGATCTTTTCAAACTTTGGCATTCCTGAAGTTGTCAAGACGGACAATGGACCGCCATTCAATGGACAAGACTTCGTCAACTTTTCTGAGCATATTGGATTCAAACACCGCCGTGTGATGCCACTACATCCTCAAGCAAATGGAGAAGTCGAGAGATTCATGCACCTCTCATGAAAGCGGTACACTGTGCTCATGCCGAAGGACGATCCTGGAAACAAGCTATGTATGCTTTTCTCAGGAACTACCGTGCAACACCGCATGGAACACTGGGCAAGTCGCCTGGCGAACTTTATTTATTTATCAACCAATATTTTTTGACTAGCTGTATATGAAAAGGGCTGCAATTGTTCCAAGTTTCAGTACTGCAGGTTTAATAAAAAGGGAGATTTTTTATTTTTTTATTTTTTCAACGAATTTTACACATTTTGAAGTGTAAATAAACAAACACACCTTTCAGATATAATCATTCTATGACACTTTTCTGACACAATAGCATATAATAAAGTTTTAAACACATCTATTCGAAGTTTTTACTGAAAAACAACATTTTGGCAAGAAGCATAAAGGAAATTAATAATGTAATTAACGATAAAATGGCCAATTCCTTATTGTCAAGTAAGGAATTGAGCTTTATAGATAAACCATATAAAAAGCTTTATCCAAAATATGGGATGACGTATATAAAATATGATTCAAGCTATAATCGCAATAAATTTAATGCCGTATACAGCGATGCGATAATGTTGTAGTTCCAAAACCTGGGTGAAGAGGAATATAATATGGCTTGCCGAATTTCGCTATCGTTTGGACGTGCAATAGGGAAGGTAATAGGCGCCGAGACCGGTGAGGATTATGTTATATATTTAATCAGGGGTATAAAATATGAGGCCAGCAATGAAACGAATTTATGTGCCTACCCACCACGGCCAAGAGGAATGATGGATAATTTGTGAATTTATTGCGACAAAATTATGCCTACGAGTTATGGTGATCAGTTGGTTAATATACTGGACGTTGTCTCTTTAAATGGGGGCAGCAGGGGCAATTAAAAGTTATATAAACCTCTGAACATTTCAATTGTTGACAGTGTGAGCATTACAATGGCGGATCAAGAAGGCAATCCTGTTTATTTCGATGCCCAAGGCTGCACAATAGCAGTGTTGCATATAAGGCCGGCTTTGGGGGTTATATAATTGAGCGTTGAAACCTGCAATCTTCATTACCTCGTATCTAGTTGCAAAATGTGCGTCGATTTTACCCCGCCGTCAGTGGACGAGTTATTAATACTCACTTCTGCAAAAGGCGCGGTTTAGGGGATATCCCCATTTTTAACAGTACTAGGCGCCATGTGCATGGGGGAGGGGGGGATTGTTAGTTTCATAACTGGACTGGCGAAGCGAGCGGCGCCATTCTTGATGAGAACCTTGGTTCCAGCCACATTGAGTATGGGCCAGGATGTCATGTAAGACATAAACAGCGAAGAACGCACATTGAAACAGTCGCTCAAACATCGAGGCTTAGAAACATTAAAAACTTTTGGCAAACAATTCACAGGGGGCGGGGGGGGGCGGGTCGTTAAGAAAACAAAAATGAACCGAAATATTAAGGAGTCAAAAAGCAAACCCCCCAAAAAAGAAATTTGTTCAGGAAAATCGACGGGGGGAAATATAATGACGTGTTTGCTTAATACTGAATAACTCTCGAAACAGCTATTGACAAGATAGCATGGCGGGGCTGCAAGTACCACTGGGGAATTATGCCACCACAATAACCGATGCCTTTCCAAAGCCATTTTCTGCTAGGATGGTAGAGGCTACATTAGCCTCGCGTCAAACCATTGACGTTTTGCCAGTAAATTCTGGGAGTAATAAATTTAGAGATATGTATCTCGAATTTAACATGAAAGGCGTGAATGGCCACTTGCTAGATATGTCGTCATTGGCTTTTGAACTATCGCTAGCCTTAACAGGCGAAGATGAAGCTAATGCGATAAGGGATACAGAAAACGCAACATTTAGTAATGGTCTATTACAGACTTTATTCAAATCTATAGTAGTGTATTTCAACGAGATTGTGATTGAAACTAACTCTCTATTCTCATACTGGAGTTATATAAAGCTGCTGACTACTATTTCGGGGTGTGAAGCTGAGAGATATGGGAAACTAGCGGATTTCTTTAAAGGTGATGACCCTAGCAGATTTTCCGACGGTTATTTCGCTGCAATGACTGAAGAACGGAAGCAGCAAATGACAGATGAAAACAACAGGCGTGCACACATGCTTTAAATTATTGGCGGATGTTACTACATTTAGCGAATATGTTCTGGATAATGCGGACGTGAGCATTCGCCTCGAGCTGAACCCTGATAAATGGTTTATTCATAGTGAAAGGGATAATGAGAATTTTAAATACCATATTAAGATGGTGAGGTTGTGGATAGATCGCATAATGCCATACCGGGCTGGCTATCAATAAGGCATTGATACAAAATAACACCCCGATAACATATACATTTGACAAAACTCTATTAAAGACTTATATACTGGGCACAGGACAGCGGACAATTACAGTCGATCAGCTCTGGGAAACCGTAATTCCCGAGCGATTATATATGATTATAGTAGATATGGAGGCAATGTCAGGAGGCTATACCCAGAACCTGCTATATTTTGAGAATTGTCAGCTCGCGAGCGTATTTATAACTCTGAAGAGCACTAATTTACTTAATATCGCTTGCGCCTTTCCACACAACTGCGCAAAAATATGTTATACGACGCTACAAGCTTTAGGGTTCGATAATGCCCACACGCTATACTATGATGCATTTGTTAATAGGGGCACTATAATGGCTTTTAATTTACAACCCGAAACTATAAAGGATGCAATGCCCCTGGAAGTATTTGGTAATCTGAGAATTAGTCTAGAATTCAAAATACCAGTGGTGGGAAATAAAGTCATTTTGCTTTATGGCGGCTCCACTGGCGTCCTGAAAATTAATGTGGAACACCGAATAGTCTGTGATACATGAGCGTAATACTATGAATTGTCTGGAAATTAAGACGCGCTGAATGGGGTGTTGGGCCAGGAGGTGGAATATCTGGGATGTTATCTCGCCAATGACGCAAGAAATTTTTTGAAAAATCTATGACCACCCCGTGGTATTTATAATTAATACACTAGACGTCGCATCAGCAGATACAATGAGTCATTGGGTCACATTTTATATTGTCAAAGCAGCAACTAAGGCAGAAATTGTCATTCTGGATAGTTTTGGAAACCCAAGAATTGAAACGTATTCAAAATATTTTATGGTTATATTGAACAGCTTTGAAAAATATGATTTGCACATATTCAATGACTGAGTACAGCAGCTAGAAACTTATTTCTGCGGGAACTATGCGGTATACTTTGCTTACTATTTATCCCATCTGGGGGTGAGAAAAGCGCTTCTCCGGCAGTGCCTGCAGAGGACGCCCCTGGGCCAGTCCCAATAACGCGAACAGCAGAGCCCGAAGCTATGGAGGTTTCGGGCTGTAACATGGCAGTTGTGGCGAAGAGTGGTGAGATGGCCCTGAAAAGGAAAGCTTCGACCGAGCTGTTGATGAGGGACGCTGTGAAGCCAGCAAGTTGCTCCACTGAGGACTGCAAAATCACCTGGGAACGGCTCGCACCTGAGGCCCGTCGGACTAAGCTATCTACGCGAGGCCGATGCAGGAGGATGACCCCATATGACAAGAGGAAGAACAAATGCGAGACTTACCCCTAGCCATCTACCTCGGGATATGTACTGCCGACAGGATGCCCCAACCTGCCTCTCCCAGCTAGTGGCCCGCGGGAGGTAGTTACCCACATTAGTGAGACTGAAGAGGAGGATGTCGGGCCAACCCCCCAGAAATTAGCAACGGTATGCCGCGTATCCCCTATGGCACCGAAGACGCTAGGCCATAGCAGTGAGGATTTGGTATCTTCGCAGATCTTAAATGCTGCGGTGGCGCTGTTTAATGAAAATGAATCGGCGGCCATGGAAGAGTTGGGGTTGGCCGCCGTAGACCTGTTCATGACACAGTTCGAGCCGGTGGAGGTTTGAATCTCCGACGGCGTTGGAAGATGAGCTCTCAGAGATCTTCGAGTGTGGGCAATGCCAATTCTATGAGCCGGACTATGTAAAGCCCACTCCGACTGCGAGCTTGGAAACGGCAACTATGCACGAAGCAGCTTTATTACCCTCGGGTATTATACGTAAAATTAATTAATTAAGTTGCATGTATTGTAGTGTGGAGGAAACCACATTCAAAGTGCCCGCCAGAGGGAATATCTCTTATGCTAGGTGCTCCTGATTGGTGGACGGCGGCCCTGCGCAGTGACTGTGTGCATCTCCCCTGAGCACGCCTGAGGGCAGAGAAGAACCGCACCTGGCCTCAGAAGGACCTATTAGTGACGCTCCCTGGACGGTGGTTATCCAGCACCTCGTATTGGCCAGCTACCATTGGACCTCGCCCATCCTCGCCCCTAGAAGCCGTCGTATTGCTTCAGCCCTCCTGTGCGAAGACTCCAGCTCAAGGTGAGCCGCTGTTTTCCCCGTTTTCTACCCATTTTGTGTATGTTGATTACCACGTGGTTGGTCAGCCAAAATCCCTAGGCGAGCGCCTCCACACTGGCGCAGTGAGTAATCGGCCTACACGGTGATCAAGAGGACCTCGCCACGCTGTACGCATCATTATCCTGCTGCAAGTGATTGAGACCGTGTTCAACATTACAGTAAAATTTACTGTCGTCGGTCGCACTTTAGATGTTCTCCAGTTTGCTAGTACTTGATTTATGCTTTCCAGCTGCGTTGTCGGAGATATTATGGTTTCATATTCCAGTATCTGTGCTTTATTTCCCATTTCTTGCATTTCCCTGTGATTTTATATACTTCGTCACATCTCTGTTCCTGATTCAAGAGTGTTCTACAACCCCCATGCATCCAGCAAGTTTCTCAACGTTAGATTTATTTCCCAGGTTTTTTGCCCTTTTTGCAGTATCAGTTTTCTCTATTTTTGGCAATTTTCTCCATTTTTTGTGAATTTTGGTGAATATTCATTGTTCTTAAGACGTCGCCGCCATACTTGTTCCTACATGCTGCCAACCCGCCCCACCTGTTGGCGTCTGCTCTACCAGTTGGCGTCCGCCCCACCAATTGGCGTTTCCACTTACCACTAAGGTTGTACCATCAATTTTCTTTGCATTTACTATTTTTCTGGATATTCTACATCAGATTTCGGAGTGTTCAGTATTTTTGTGATTATAATAGGAGTGAGGAGGAAGTTACTAACTCACGATTCAGCCCGTGATTCACGAGCTTATCCGGGCTCAGTGTTATTGTTTACTCACGGTCGTGGAGGACTCAGTTGCTTCAGCTATACACAAGTGTTTGTTGCATCTCACTGAGCTGTCTTCTACTTTGACTGCACAGATTTTCCTTATATATATGACTCCAGAGAGACATATGTGTCAAGAAAATTAGTGCTGGTGTACTCAGAACATGAGAAAAGGACACCATATTTCTTCCTTGGGAGCACCATTGAGTTTACCCATTCATCTGAAATACGTGTGTTGTTCTTTAACGGGTGCATGAACTTTGAACTATATATTCATTGATAAATATACATATTAGTGCATAAACTTAGTTTTCAGTAAAATTAGATACATTTACTTGAAACGCTTGGGTGAAATATACTGATATACATTAGTTAAGTGAGTGATACTGAGGATTACATATTTGAAATATTGAAACTTGAAATATTGTGGTTTGTAAATGTCCACTTTTTAGGGACACATGGCGGTTTGATACATTCCTGCAAGTGACCAGTGAAAATACTTAGAAATAAATGAAAAGGGTTCTTACCCAACATATACTTATAAGAGTGCAATGTATGTTTACACACTAAATTTAAGTCCATGACCTTAGATTTAAGTGCATGATTCTAGATTTAAGTGCATGATTCTAGATTTAAGTGCATGATTCTAGATTTAAGTGCATGATCCTAAATTACAGTACATGATCAAGTGTACGAACTTACGATTATCCAGTCCTATTAAGTGTTCAAGACAATACCAAGTGCAATCCAACTTTTGAAACTTTTTGGGAGGGTACCTGACCTGACATTGGGGTCAGGTCATCCTAATTATTGGGGCCATCCTGTTTTTCTCCAATTTTTTGCACATTGTACAGTGAATGGTTACCTCAAACATACTGGATAATTTTTAAGCGGCACCTGCTCCCATTTGTTACTGACTTGGAAGCAGAGTACTATTCTTGACCATCCCTAGAATTAAGGCCTATTCCCTGACGTGTCTTATTTTTATTCATTGCCAGTTTACTTTGGCTGAGAACATACATTTTGCAAAAAACTAGTTCTGAGCTGTGGCTTTTCATTACTGCAAGATGCCCCTCATACGCATTAACTTGGCATCTGTAACTGATCTGATAAAATTACCGGGAGTGTCGTACACACTGGTCAACAGAATTGTCAAGTTTAGACACACACGCACTATCACGGCAGACAACATCCATCATATTTCTCACCTTAAGATTACAACTCCTTTGTTGAATATCATATCTTTTGACACAGACCCACCACCTAATGGCTCAGGCTCCAACACAATAGCAGAACCAAACACTAGGAGATGTTCAAACTTGCTATCAACCGATGGGAATGCCTCCGCTGCCTCTGGAGGTGCAGCTACACGCAGTCACACCAGACGTAGGTCTCCTCCTCGTATTACCCATGGTTTGCATAGTTCTGGTTTTCAGAGACAGGGACATATTTCCACTAAGGGTTCGTCTCATTCCACTCGTCACCCAGTTGTCAGCTAACTCTCAGGATTCTGAGTCAGATCACTCCACGTCTCCTCGACAGTGGAACAGTCATGGTCGAAGGAATAATTCGTTCCGTCCACCACCTCGAGAACTCGATTATGATGGAAAATATGATTGGACTCCGTTCTATCGCCGTTTCACATCGTATGCAGCAGAAAAAGATTGGAGTGGCACAACTTCTCTAACAAACTTGGGTTGGTGTCTTAAGGGAAAACCTAGTGATTTTTACAACCGAATACTAGACCGGGAACCATCAATTGATTACACTCGCATGATGCACAAACTTGTAAAGAGATTTAGAGATAGGGAAGTTTTAGACGTGGCAATAATGAAATTTTCTCAGGCCCACCAGGAGAATGGTGAGGAAATCTTAGAATGAGCTGATAAGAGTTCAGCATTTGGCTCTTTGAGTTTACAAACATCTGGAAAGGGGAGAGGAAGTGCAGATGGCAATCATGCGATTTGGCCAGGGTTTGCCAGATAAGCATTTGGCAGAATATATTTCCAACGCTAACATTTCTTCAATGGAAAAAGCCATTGATAGGGCTCAGACATTTCAGCATAATTCTGTTGCTATTCACGGGTCAGCAAGGTCATCCTCACATGGTTCCCAGCAGCAGAGGTCCCAAGGGCCAGTAGTGCAGATAAATACTGTGGGTACACTTACCCGATACGAACAACCAGCCTGGAGTAGTTTGGCTTTCCGCCTCCGCTCACGGACACCCACAAAATCCCCAGATTCATTACCGACTGCTAGCCTATCAGGTCATGGTAACGGGGTTCCCCGGCAAACAAATGCTGGATCAGGTTCTCCCTCCCTTGCGGGAATGGATACAAAACTTGATAAATTGACAGGAATGAACGCAAAACTAGACGAAGTTCTCTCGGAGATCTCAGGGGTTCGTGACAAATGGGACGAGGTATATGAGGGTTTGAGGTGTCTCACAAACGCTATCATATCTTCTCCTGGCCAACGCACCCCATCACCTAGGCGGAATAATAATTGTTACCTATGTGGGGACGAGGGTCATTTTGCTTGCGATTGCCAAAGGTATAGAAGGCCGTAAACAGGAGGAGCGTTCCAACGATAAATATCATGTTTCATTTCTGGAGGAGGATCAGTCCTTAAACAAAGACTGGTCGGCTCAAGAGGCCTTGATTCGACCCAAGACTCACCAGGCCAGGAGAGTGTGGTTACACCACCTTCAAGGACACCAAGTCCTTCTCGAGGGTTCAAAACTTATACCCTCCAAATACCAGCACTGGATATCCATCAGGAAGAGTGGCAGTCCGATCAAACATTTTCAGAAGGTGCGCCTGACATGATAGCACTAACTGACGAAAAGGACATAGGCGAAGGAAAAATGTCGCAAGATGAAGACGACTTCTATCAACATGAGCGAGTAGGTTTAAATTTCCACCAAATAAGTGATGAGGAAGAATTCCCTCAAGAAGAGAGTAGTTGTTCCCCCAGGGAGGATGAGGTAGACCCACCCGGCACACCCGGGGACATTGGTAATTAAGAAAATGAGGAACAAGAACAAATAACTATTAGGCAATTACGGTCCGGTTCCATGTTCTGGATCCTGATTCAAGAAGAAAACGTAATGGTGAGGGCAATAATTGATACAGCAGCGGAAGTCACAATTATTTCTCAAGAGGTTCATCAAAAGTTGATACCCCCCACCACCGGTAATAAGGCGGATCACGCTCAATACAGCGGGGAAATATATGTGCATTCCCGGGACGCTGGTAGGCCCGGTTACATTACTAATTGCAGGAGGGAAATTTGAAGTAAACGTATATGTAGCACCAATTAAAGATAACATGCTACTGGGGCTTGATTTTATGAAACGTCAGGGCATCAGCCTGGCCTTGGCCCAGTCTCAGATGATATTTCAGGGACAAATCATTCCTATGCAGTTGGGAAGGGAGAATACACCAGACCCCAACTCCAACCCTTGCATAGCTAGAGTGGCAGTGTCTAAACACACGGTCATTCCACCGCGGTCGGTGGCAAACGTCCCATGTGAACTGGACAATAACATGCCCCAATACCTAGTGGAACCCTTGAACCATGGGAATCTTGAGGTTATCTTGAGACGATTTCGGGGCTTTAGTGTCCCCGCGGCCCGGTCCTCGACCAGGCCTCCACCCCCCAGGAAGCAGCCCGCGACAGCTGACTAACACCCAGGTACCTATTTTACTGCTAGGTAACAGGGGCATAGGGTGAAAGAATCTCTGCCCATTGTTTCTCGCCGGCGCCTGGGATCGAACCCAGGACCACAGGATCACAAGTCCAGTGTGCTGTCCGCTCGGCCGACAGGCTCCCAGGAAGGAGCCAATTTCTTACAGAAAACAGGGCTTTTTAAACCACAGTTCGAAAATGCGTCCTCAGAAGAAAATAAAAGAAAAACTAGCAGTAGGTCAGCTTCTGGAAGGCATAGATCCAGTTGCTTTCTTTTGGGATCCTGGGGGTGAGATGTGTGGAAAGTGTTGCTCTGTCAAGGAAGGAACCGAGGAGCGGCGCTTAGGTGTGAGGACCATTACTAGGGTGAATCCCTAGGAGTGAATCTTGAAAGAAAGAAAGAAGAAGAAGAAAAAGCTGCAGTGTAGTGTAAATAAATCATGATCAGTTTAGTGCATCAAAACAGTACTAGTTCGTTCAATCACAAGAATTAGGTCAACAAAGCACCATGTCAGTACAATAATCATGAACAATTTCACAAAGTACATTCTGTATTTAAATTCTTAGATGTTTTCTTTTAGTCAAACCAGAAACATTCTCTTCTGTTGCTATGTATACCATTCCACCCCTCAATGTGAAGCCAGTGGAGGGTCCTTTCCAAAAGGACATACTAAGTTTAAATTGAGTTTCTAATACACCCCTTGTTTTATGGGGACGGGGGGAGTGTGGAGGGAACCGCAGTCAAAGTGCCCGCCAGAGGGAATATCTCTTATGCTAGGTGCTCCTGATTGGTGGACGGCGGCCCTGCGCAGTGACTGTGCCATCTCCCCCAAGCACGCCTGAGGGCAGAGAAGAAGCACTCCTGACCTCAGAAGGCCCTATTAGTGACGCTCCCTGGACGGTGGTTATCCAGCACCTCGTATTGGCCAGCTACCATTGGACCTCGCCCATCCTCGCCCCTAGAAGCCGTCGTATTGTTTCAGCCCTCCTGTGCGAAGACTCCAGCTCAAGGTGAGCCGCTGTTTTTCCCCATTTTCTACCCATTTTGTGTATGTTGATTACCACGTGGTTGGTCAGCCATAATCCCTAGGCGACCGCCTCCACAGTAGTATCACATATTATAGCTGTTGTGTATATTGCAATGACATATATTATTGTAGTTTTGTTAAATAAAACTATCGATGAAAAAAAATGTTTTTTAATTTGCCGGTGAGGAATGCTGCGTTTAATACTGAGCGAATGAATTATGTTCTTTCTGATAATGAATAATGTTCTTTCCCCTGAAAATAATTGATAATATTCTTTCCTCTGAATTAAAAATAAATACTTGTTTTCATATGTTTAGATAAAAACACCGGAAATAGTACACTGTTCCATGATCCCCCTATTGATCTTAATAATACATATATTAAAAAGCACACGAGCTAAGCATATTTTTTTTTAAGATGAACTAATCATTTGTAACTGAGCAGTGTTTGGACATAAAACGAAACTTGCATATGTATCTTTTTCTGTCAATTATTTTAGTTCCCCTCTCGCCAAAAATGGGAATGGCAGCCCGTAAAGATGTTTTCTCTGAAACAGAATCTAAAGAAAATGAAACATATACCTGGGGCAACTAACACAAACTAAAACTCGAGTCCTGTTCCCATTTATTTTTCACCTGATTATTGAAATCTTACCAAATGTAGGGGGAAATCCTTTATTTCAGATGCACTTGTTAGCAGGAATTAGAAACAAATATATTTTATTTACATAAACACACACACACACACATATACTTGCGTCATTAAAATGCCCCCAAAACTTCTTTATTCCTTTTCATCTGTGTGTTTTTTGTTTTGTTTTAATCCATTGAACATTCACCCTCTGAACCATTCATAAGTAGGGACAACCCCCTATTCATGTCTTAGTACTCATGTAACACCCAGGGGCCAAATAAGGAATTTTTGAGCTCCGGCTCTGGGCTTGCCCGGGGAGGGGGAGGGGGAGCGGGCAGGGGGTGGGGGGGTACTGGCGGTCATGACGGGAAAAGGGTCTGGGTGTACAGGTCACCACCCCACCCCACCATCTAGCCAGGCCCATTCCGCACGACTTGTGCCCTAACCCAACCGCTTAAATATCAGTTTTTCTTGAATTGGCTCCCAGAGGTTGAGTCGGCATGACATTGCCCAACCGTTTCTCAAAATCAATTCATTATTTGTCTCATTTCACCCTACTCACACACAGGTGCCTAGTTGGTCCATGTGTACAAACACTCAGGTGCCTAGATGGTTCATGTGCACACACACACAGGTGGCTAGATGGTTCATGTGCACACACACACAGGTGGCTAGATGGTTCATGTGCACACACACACAGGTGGCTAGATGGTACATGTGCACACACACACAGGTGGCTAGATGGTTCATGTGCACACACACACAGGTGGCTAGATGGTTCATGTGCACACACACACAGGTGGCTAGATGGTTCATGTGCACACACACACAGGTGGCTAGATGGTTCATGTGCACACACACACAGGTGGCTAGATGGTTCATGTGCACACACACACAGGTGGCTAGATGGTTCATGTGCACGCACACACAGGTGCCTAGATGGTTCATGTGCACACACACACAGGTGCCTAGATGGTTCATGTGCACGCACACACAGGTGCTTAGATGGTTCATGTGCACACACGCAGGTGCCTAGATGGTTCATGTGCACACACACACAGGTGGCTAGATGGTACATGTGCACACACACACACAGGTGGCTAGATGGTTCATGTGCACACACACACAGGTGGCTAGATGGTTCATGTGCACACACACACAGGTGGCTAGATGGTTCATGTGCACACACACACAGGTGCCTAGATGGTTCATGCACACACACACAGGTGGCTAGATGGTTCATGTGCACACACACACAGGTGGCTAGATGGTTCATGTGCACGCACACACAGGTGCCTAGATGGTTCATGTGCACAAACACACACAGGTGGCTAGATGGTTCATGTGCACACACACAGGTGCCTAGATGGTTCATGTGCACACACAGGTGGCTAGATGGTTCATGTGCACACACACACAGGTGGCTAGATGGTTCATGTGCACACACACACAGGTGGCTAGATGGTTCATGTGCACGCACACACAGGTGCCTAGATGGTTCATGTGCACAAACACACACAGGTGGCTAGATGGTTTATGTGCACACACACACAGGTGCCTAGATGGTTCATGTGCACACACACACAGGTGCCTAGATGGTTCATGTGCACGCACACACAGGTGCTTAGATGGTTCATGTGCACACACGCAGGTGCCTAGATGGTTCATGTGCACACACAGGTGGCTAGATGGTTCATGTGCACACACAGGTGCCTAATTAGCTCATGCGCACACGCAGGTGCCTAGTTGGTTCATGTGCACACACAGGTGGCAAGATGGTTCATGTGCACAAACACACAGGTGCCTAGATGGTTCATGTGCACACACAGGTGGCTACATGTTTCATGTGCACACACACAGGTGACTAGATGGTTCATGTGCACACACGCAGGTGCCTGGATGGTTCATGTGCACACACAGGTGGCTAGATGGTTCATGTGCACACACAGGTGCCTAATTAGCTCATGTGCACACGCAGGTGCCTAGTTGGTTCATGTGCACACACAGGTGTCAAGATGGTTCATGTGCACAAACACACAGGTGCCTAGATGGTTCATGTGCACACACAGGTGGCTACATGTTTCATGTGCACACACACAGGTGGCTACATGTTTCATGTGCACACACACAGGTGACTAGATGGTTCATGTGCACACACAGGTGGCGAGATGGTTCATGTGCACACACAGGTGGCTAGATGGTTCATGTGCACACATAGGTCGCTACATGTTTCATGTGCACACACAGGTGACTAGATGGTTCATGTGCACACACAGGTGGCGAGATGGTTCATGTGCACACACAGGTGGCTAGATGATTCATGTGCACACACAGGTGACTAGCTGGTTCATGTGCACACACAGGTGGCGAGATGGTTCATGTGCACACACAGGTGGCTAGATGGTTCATGTGCACACATAGGTCGCTACATGTTTCATGTGCACACACAGGTGACTAGATGGTTCATGTGCACACACAGATGGCGAGATGGTTCATGTGCACACACAGGTGGCTAGATGGTTCATGTGTACACACAGGTGGCGAGATGGTTCATGTGCACACACAGGTGGCTAGATGGTTCATGTGCACACACAGGTGGCAAGATGGTTCATGTGCACAAACACACAGGTGCCTAGATGGTTCATGTGCACACACAGGTGACTAGATGTTTCATGTGCACACACACACAGGTGCCTAGATGGTTCATGTGCACACACAGGTGACTAGATTGTTCATGTGCACACACACACAGGTGGCTAGATGGTTCATGTGCACACACACACAGGTGCCTAGATGGTTCATGTGCACACACAGGTGGCGAGATGGTTCATGTGCACACACACACACAGGTGACTAGATGGTTCATGTGCACACACAGGTGGCGAGATGGTTCATGTGCACGCACACACAGGTGACTAGATGGTTCATGTGCACACGCAGGTGGCGAGATGGTTCATGTGCACGCACACACAGGTGACAAGATGGTTCATGTGCACACACACACAGGTGCCTAGATGGTTCATGTGCACACACACACACAGGTGACTAGATGGTTCATGTGCACACACAGGTGACTAGATGGTTCATGTGCACACACACACACAGGTGACTAGATGGTTCATG